>NC_056751.1:184173116-184300616 GCF_019279795.1 Protopterus annectens | reverse complement strand
GAACACCGACATGGGAAAAAGCTGTGTAAGTATGCGGTAGTGAAGGGCGATAGGGTGCGAGTAAGGTAAGTGTGCGATATTGACTATCTGTAGGGACAGGGGTGGGTTAAGTGAGTTAGGGTTAGGGCGCGGGTTAGGTAAGTGTGCGGTAGTGATAGTCTTTGGGTTAGGGGTGGGTTAAGTGAGTTAGGGTTAGGGCGCGGGTTAGGTGAGTGTGCGATAGTGACAGTCTTTGGGTTAGGGGTGGGTTAAGTGAGTTAGGGTTAGGGTGCGGGTTAGGTAAGTGTGCGGTAGTGATAGTCTTTGGGTTAGGCGGTTAAGTGAGTTAGGGTTAGGGCGCGGGTTAGGTGAGTGTGCGATAGTGACGGACCTTAGGTTTAGGGTTTGGGTTAAGGTTGTAGATAGTTGTGTATGTGAGGTTTAGTGTGGGTTTGTAAGGATTTTGGTGTGCTTGTGTTGTGTGTGTGTGCTTTTTGGGCAGGGGATTTGTTTTGTTTGTTGATTGTCGGTATTATGGTATGTCGGGCATGTGAGGTTTCGTGTTTGTGAACTGTCAGTTATGTGGTGTCGGTGATTTCGTTGTCGGTGTTGTGATGTGTCGGTGTTGTCAGGTAGACCCATATATATATATATATATATATATATATATATATATATATATATATATATATATATATATATATATATCCTGAAATCAGATTGACTGTATACCTTGCAGTCAAAGATGGAAAAGCTCACTGTAGTCAGCAAAAACAAGACTTGGAAGTGATTGTGGCTCAAGCCATTAGCTCCTTATCACAAAATTTAGAATGAATTAAATTAAATAATACTACATGAAAGATCAACAATATTCCAAATGGTTGCCAGCTTTATGGCATAGAGGGAAAAAGCTCTGACTATGCTGCAGAGGGAAAAACCTGAGATTTTCTGTTGTACCTGAAAAAGTGGAAGGAACAGACTGTATTAATTTATGAAAGCACAAATAGGCAACTGGACTGGTGTTCCACAGCAATTGTTTGTTTACTGAAAGAGCACATTGTGTGTAAGCTCCAAACCTGACCATGAGAAAGCAGACAGGACCCCTAACAGTAAAGATGTAATCCTACTAGCAGAAGGAGATGATTCTGACATAAATATATGACAAAAGGACAAAGTACTGAAAGTTGGACACAGTAGAGTGCTTGTGGAAAAGTATTCCTCACTGTACACCAGGCAGAAGAGGAGAAAATTTATTTTAGCAATCAGGAAATGTCAAGAGGCAGGTGTGAGATTCAAGCTGCTGTATCCAGCTATCTTCAGAATATTTTTTTTTTTCTAAAGGATCAAAGTCATGTTTTGATGCAGACATGCTAAGGAGGAAATACAAAAAAGTTGTCTAACAAAAAGTGAGCTATCAAGGACAATGGGACTCTGCTTCTCATTCTTCTGATAATAAAGCTCATACAGAGACTATGCCAGTGAAACTTGTTAAAATGTTCCAAAGGAATATACTTGAGAGACAAAGAAAAGTACAGGAGTTGACTAGAAGAACCAGGAGTACATTGAAAATGAACCTGTGAATGGAGTTGGGAGATGGAGATCAACAGCAAGAAAACCAGCAACTCGGAGATTACAAAGCATCAGTCACATTTGTGAAATATGGCGGAACAAGAAAAACTGGAAATATCGGACATCTTTGACTTTGTTAAACTTGTAGGGCACTCCAAAGCATGTGCCCTACTTCATATCATTAATGTTTGGAAGAACATTAAGAAGAGAAGAAGATGAAGGAAAGAGGTAAATGTAAGTAAAATAATGTTTGTTCTTAACAGCATTTTTGTAAAATACAACATATACTGCATGTTATATAGTAAAGCATTTTCAGTTAGTTTTGTGTGTTATAGGGATACTAAAGTAAATAGGTGCCCTGTATTCCATCTTCTTTCTTTCTTCTTGTTTAGTTTTAAGAAATGTAGGCATGGTAATATAAAAATAGAAGAAAGCCTGGATAAAAGTATGCTTAAAATAGGTTGTTGAGGTGACAGATGGGTTGTAAAAGTGTACAAAGAATAATATAAGTAAAATCAATATGTCTTTTCTTACTTTTGATAGGGGAATGGCTAAATTAAGTTCCATGGCTTTATCTAACAATAACTTTTAAGTGGAAGCAGTAAATAAAGTAACAATGAATATAATGAAGCAGTTTTCTTTAGCAAATAAATGTTAACAGTACAACATGAAAAGCTTGAAGGTGAAGGCAACTGTTTATCTGGTTATCATATTTTTATGGAGACAATATGATAAGAGGTCAATAAAAACAGAACACATTTATTTCAATGGCTAAAAGATAATGTTTTCTGAAAGCATACAATTTGTTATCTACATCTGGAAGAGGAATAAAGATAAGATAAAAACAGATGGCACATAATGTAAGTCAGGCTATACCATAGCATGGAAACCCTTCATTATATGTCAATTAAAGCCTGAGATAATTGTTCCTATTAAGAGGGCTAAACTGCATTATTGGAAGCTGTACATAGTTGTGTGTGTTTGTATTAAGTTAATAAGTTCCAGGGGTATTCTGGGGGTATGTTTGTTTGTTTTTTTTTTTTTTTTTTAGGGTTTTCATTAAAACAAAAAGTATTGTAAGATGTGGCATAGGTTCATATGGATATGACAAGAAAGAGCTGTATAAAATATCAACCTGGCAAACAATAATGCAACACAAAAGCTGAAAGTAGACATTTAAAAAAAGCATTTATACATAACAGGTGAGAATAATAACTTCTTATCATTAGAGCAACACTTTCCATATTATCTTGGAACATGAATTTCCTCACAGGTATATACAAAAAAGAAAGACTAGTGAATATATTAAGAAATGCAGACTGCAAATAATTATGCTACAGGAAACACATTTGGAAAGAAGTGAGCATGGGAATTTGATAAATAAAGGATTTCAGGATGGTTATTCAGTCAAATATCTGGGACAAAGGAAAAGGGACGTACTTCTATTAATTGCTAGAGGAGCTCTAATAGTGATAGAAGAGGAAAAGAAATATAATAATGGTTGATTTGTAGTAATAAAGGGCTACTAGCAAGGGAGGAGGATTATACTGGCACTTATTTATATTCCATCTAAAACTGCTGCAATGGAGCTTACAAAAATTCTGGGAAAAATAATCAGCTTTCAGCAGATAATATTTCTTATAGTTGGTGACTGGAATTTGATTTTCAACATTTCAAAAATGAGGATGTATCAGGGGCGCTAGAATGGGGAAAATATAACAAAAGATGGTACATCTTTGAAGATATTTATGAAAACATCTGGTATGGAAGATTTGAATTTGGTAAGAGGAGCTCAGAGAGAATTTGCATATTACTCTTCAATGTACAAAACTGGCCTAAGCTAGACAGAAATTATATTTCACAGGAACATGCATATTTAATTGAAAGTTTTGATAGATATCCAATGACTATTTCAGATCATTCATAAATAATAACAAAAATAAAAAATGCAGGGTAATAAAATAAAAATGAGTCACTGACTCTTCCCACCTATCAGTTAAACAGAGAGAAATCGAAGGAATGGGTAGCGGAAATTAGTTAGGAATTATAGAATTTTTTTTCAGAAAATATATCTGGGGAGTGGGATAAAATGAAATTGGAGTTTAAAAATAGGGTAGAAATAAAACAATATATATATATATATATATATATATATATATATATATATATATATATATGTGTGTGTGTGTGTGTAGCTAAGAAGTAACAAGAATTATTTGGAGGGAATGACAAAAGTTAAAGTACTGCAGAATAAAGGGAATCTCACAGAACAAGAAAAGGCGTAACTGCAAAGTGTTAAAAAGAAAATAAGGGACTACCTGGATAATATGCTTGAGTTTAGAAAGATTGCTGTTATACAACTGTTTTTTGATAATAACTTCAGAGCACAAAAACCTTTAACCCAACAGTTCATGCAAAAGAAAGTAGAAAGTGTTGTTGCAAGCTTAGGGAGCCTATAACAAGGAAAATAACCAGAGATCCTGTAAAGGTGTTAGAAATATTTTGGAAATGTTATGAAAAACTGTATAAAGCAGGGAAATGTGGAAATCAAGAAAAAGTACAAACGGAAATGTTTATGGAAGAATTAAATATGCCAAGGTTAGAGGTAGATGAGGCTCAATTATTAATAGTTAGGATAGGAGGAGATAAGATAAACTGGTGAGGTATAACCAATCTACAGGAAAGTCTCCATGAAGAGATGGTATTCCTATGGAGGATTGGAAGCTAGGTGGGAAGACAGTGATAAAGATCTGCAGGTTATGTTTAACAGTATTTTAAAAGTAAGAGAAGCACCAACATCCTGGAAGAAAGCTGTGGTGACTGTAATACCCAACGGTGATAAATACCTATCATATCCATCTTCATATGGGACCATTTTGATTCTAAACCATGATTATAACATGTTTATGTTTATATTGGCTAAAGAATGACAAAGATTATGACAAAATTGATAGATATGGATCAATGTGGTTTTGTGGAGGGGAGTCAAATATTTAACATCATTAATAGAACAATGATGATCTAGAGGGAAGCAAAATGTTAAGAAAATGCCACTGTTGTTGGTCGGTCTTGATGCAGAGGAAGCATTTGACAGAGTAAGCTGGGATTTTATGAGTAGGGCAATGAAAGCATTTGCATTCCCTGACACAGCAATAAGGGTAATTACAAGGATCAGAGACAAAAATTAAAGTGGGGGGGGTTGCTCTCTGGTAAGTTCTGTTTGAACAAAGGAACTAGGCAAGGTATTCTCTTTCCACTTTGCTATTTGCATTATATTTATAATCATTGGCAAAGAAAATAAGGGAGTAAGAAATTCAAGGATATAATTGGCGTTGTGATCAAGAAAAGTTGGCTAAATTTGCAGATGATATTATTTCGTACCTGATAAAACCAGAAAAGGACATTTCAGTGTTGTGGAACATTCTGAGACAATTTTGTGTCTATCTGGCATACAAAATTAATGACAATAAAACATGAATTGCCTCACAGATATATACAAAAAAGAAAGGCTAGTGAATAAATTAAGAAATGCAGACTGCAAATAATTATGCTACAGGAAATTCAGAACTACCCATATTTATGGGGACATGATAAAATGATGTAATTAGGTGTATGGGTTAAAAAGGTTCTGTTATGGCATCTAAGGATATGTGGGAAGAGACTAAAATATAATACAAAAACTGAAAACCTGTAAGCTCTGTTTTATGGGCATGGATAGCAAGATACAAGCAGTAAAAATGTTTTAGTCCATTTAATTTTATTCACAGGTCAGACATATTTTTATCAAGCAGAGGAGAAGTTGTGGATGGCAATTAATAATAAGTTAAATGCTTTTATCTGGGGAAGACAGCAAGAGTCAAGTGGGATAAGATGATCCTTCTAATAGAATGAGGTGGTTTGGGATTACCTCATTTGAAGGAGTATTTCAGAGCTACACAGCTAAGGATCCTATATATAGCATAAGCAGAAAGCTATAGTACAAAGTGGAAATGGATGACTATGAACATGGGGGAAGCTCAAGAAATAAGGAGAAACTGGGATTTTGGATGCAGACCCTGAAGAAGAACAACAGTAACCATACAGAATATTATATTCATAAAGTAGCAGAAAGTGTTTTAAGAACTAAGCTAACAAAAATGGAGAAAGGAGATTTTGTTGACAGGGATGACTGCAATTACGGGTACAGATAATATGTAAGAGGGAGATGGAATTTACTGGAGAAATCTGGCAAAGGAGCCAACATACTGGGAGTAAATAAAGAGGGAAAGGTAATAGAATGAGAAGAGGTCAAGCATACATTTGTATTGCATGCTAGAGATTACTTTCCCTATCAAGGATTGCTATCAAGAGTTTAGGCAAAGACAAAGGAATACAGAGATCTTAAGTGAAAGAACAGCACTGGCCAGCATTGGTAGAGCTTTTAATAGAATCTAGAACAGAAACTGCTCTTAAAAAAATGGATAATTAGTAGGGCATATAAAATATTGCATGATAACTATAGGAATCAATCAGAGGTTAGAAATGATTGGGAAGAGAGACTGTATAAGCAATTCACAAAGTAGCAATGGGGAGAGTTATGTATGGTTCCCAAATATACAATAAAGTCTAGAAGATTTAGGATTTTTGCTTGGAGGTGTTTGCAAAGGTATTTTTATACCCCAAGCAGCCTCCAAAGAATATTTAGTCAGGTAGATTGCAAATGTTGGTGGGGTAATGTGGAAGAAAGAGATGACTGAGAACATATTTTTGGGAGTGTAATGAATTAGCATACTTTAAAAATTCCCTGCAGACTACTCTGTCAGAAATACTGGTTGAACAAATTGGTGTTATTAAGGAAATTATTTTTTGAGCTGTAATATAAAATCAGAATTGCCTCAATGTAGTGAGGCCTTGTTGAGTTTAATTCTGATGGTTGCTAAAATAGTAATTACTTGAAAATGGAAGTCAAAGTCTAATCCAACTGTACTAGAAGTAGTGAATATAATAACAGAGATAAAAGATCTGGAAGTAGAATCTTTAGAAAAGTGTAGGCATCAATTACATAGAAAAAATGGGAATGGGGGCACAGTACATGCAGAATAATATTTTGGAGGATGAATCAGGTTTAAGGGAAAGCAGGAATTGAATGAGCTATGTAATGTTCAATTGACAGTGACTATATAGAATATTGTATGTGATATGTACTGTTTGCAACAGAAAATATGGCAATATGGTTTGTTTTCATTTATATAAATGTATAGGTTTATAGACTGGTACTAGGCTATCAGCCCTAGGACCTATACAAGCCTAGCCATAACAATTCCCTGGATATTTCTTCCCACAATATTTACTTCCCTGAACCCCTGTCTAGCAGGGTGACTGACATAAATGATCATTCAATAAAGATGTTTCTTGCTTAACAAAAAAGTATTCATCCCTCCATATCTCTATTTTCAGAATACATAAGCTATACATAAGCATTCTGGGAGTTAGTGCAAAAGATTAAGGTTATGGGCTGTTAACAAGCCACTTCATATGGCACAGGGTTTGATCTACTCAGCCTTCATTTGCCTACCGTGTGACCTTGAAAAAGCCCCCTAACCACACAGTCCTTTGGGTTAGTTGGGAACTTGATCTAGGCTCCTTAATTGTTTCCTGGAGTCCATGCCTACTAACTACCCATTACACCTAAAGTTTGTAGCATGGGTTCATCATTACCAACTTACCTCTTTCCCCTTTTGTTTGACTATAGCACCCAGAGTTTTTACAAAAAGTTTGGTTCCAGGCTTAGCTCACTAAAGGACCACTGGCATCCACATTTTTCATTCCCTGGATAACTGTCTAATTCAGGCACCATCCTAGAAGGAGATGCACAGGGGCTGGAGTACCTTGATACACTCTGCACTACTTCAACAGGCCTGCTCTGTCCTTAAATGAACAGAAGTTAAACATATGCCATCCAGAAAGGTGATCTTTTTAGGTACCTTTTAGACACCACTTCAGCAATGGTACACCTACAGCACAAAAAGATAGAGTCCCTGTCTTTCAAAGACATGTTTTGAAAATCACTAGTGACAGCCAGGAAGTTGAGCATTGTGAACCACGTGGCATCCACCAAAATTATGAAGTTGCTAGTGTGGTTGTACTTAAATTTTACATGGCACCAGTGGTTTCAGTCTCTGGAGCAACTTATCCCAGTGTTTCTCTTCCTTTTTAGTTTCTCCAATTCTTTTGGGTTTCTAATATCATGACAGGAATGGACCCCATTCCTAAGTCAAAGCATGATTCAAGTTCATGTAATGAATATTGCTTCAATCTTTGATGATAGCCAGATGTGCTCTTCGCAACACCTGCAATATGCCCAGTAATGACTCCTTTTGCAATTCATACAGAGTTACATATATCTGCAACATACACAAGTACGACTGTAAATTCTTTTTTATAAGACCCATTTGTCTTACTACTATTGGAACTGTCTGTTTATCCTTCTTCCACATTGCCCTAGTTTCTGCATGCAAATCCTGATATTTTATGACTTTGTGTCTCTCCATGCACTGGGTGTAGCAATTTCAATGATCAATGCTACTTTTGTCTGCTTTTCATGGACTACTATATCTGGTTTTCTCCCATCTATTTTTTGAACTGTTGGTAATGGGTGATCCCATGTGATATAAATGTCATCATTTTCTATAATACTTTGAGGGTAATTTTTCCAGTGTTTTTAGCTACTTCAGTATTATAATGTTTAGACAATCCCAATGCAACAGTCTTGCTACATTATTATACCTTTCAATAAACATATCTTTTGCCATTAGTATATCACAACCAGCAAAAAGATTTGTGACTGTTGTCAATTCTGTTTTACAAAACCTACATTTGCCTGTTTCTCCCACATGTTCAATGGACTTTGTAAACCAATATATACATAGTCCACTATCTTGGGCTGCTAATATTAACCTTTCTTCTTTTGGTTTAAATTCACCTCTCCTTAACCATTCTTGTGTTTGATCCTGATCAACATGGAGTTTTTCTAGAAGTTTTCTATGTTTGCAACTATATTTGTGCATTTTCCTCATTTCTTGCCTTCTCATCTAATCCTTCACCTTCTATTCTTTCTTTAGTTTTTTTGGCACATTCATTTGTTGCCTGGTTTTTAGTTTGATTTCTGTTCTTGCTTGACACTGATATACTTTTGCTAAAGTAAGCAGGGAAGTCATCTTAGACTTATTCTGCTCATGTTTCAAAACTTTCACTACGTTTGGGTCTTGTGAGGCCAGCAGATATGTATGCAGTCCCATGATTGCAGATCTATACATGTAATCTATTTCGAGGAGACCCATACATCCTTCAGAATGGGGGAATGTATAGTCTTGGTAAACACTGATTTTTATAAATCATTTGATGAGCATGAAGCATCCTTCTTGTTTTCCTGCTCAACCGATCCAACACCTTTTGGAGGCAGTCAATCACTCCAAAACTGTAAAGACAGGAAGAGCAAATTGGTTTACAGTTTGGAATTTTTTCCTAGATGTCAACACTGTTTTCAGCATTAATTTTAGTCTTCTAAAATATTCCTTACTACATTGTATTCACATTTGTTCATGTTTTATTGTTGATCCTTCATCAGTTCCCAAATATTTATATATTCCCTCTTGTTCAAGTTCTTTTATATCACATTCCTGTCCCAAACTGATGTTTCTTGGTGCTTTAAAGGTTGCTTTTGTGGATTTATCAAGACCAAATGACATTCTTATATCATCTGAAAAAGTTTTGACCACTTGCAGTTGTGCTTCTAGTTTCTCATCTGATAAACTATACAGTTTTAAATCATCTACAAAAAGGAGATGAGAAGTCTTTACACTCTGTTTTTTTCTGGGCACAAAATTATAGCCACAACTTAATCTGTTAAGTAGACAGCTTAATGGGTTTAGGGCAAGACAAAAGAGCAGTGATGACAGAGAGTCACCCTGGAATATCCCCCTTTGAATTTTTATCCCTGGAATAATAATTTGTTCTTTATCATGGCTTAGCTGCAAAGTGACTTTCCACTGTTTCATGGTCGCTGTAATGTAATCAATCAGTGTATGGTGTATCTTATACATTTTTAAGTACTCTTTTTTTTTCCTTTTTGTAGACTATCTATGCCATACTTACATTCTTCCCCTTTCTACGGTTCTCCATTATGGTTTTATTTGACAACAAATGATCCTTTGTTCTATATGGCTTTCTTTTGTTACCCTTTTGCTCTGTTGCCATGACTGAGTTTTCTTCTGATTATAAACTCTGTTAGCATCATTTCCAGTGTATAGTTTATACATCGTCGGAAAGCAGGTTATTAGTCTACAGATTTTAGGATAGCTTGCAGGTTCACTCTTAAGTATGAGCATTATTTTTCCTATTATTAACCAGACTGATGTCTGTTTATGGTACACATATACATAATTCTTTTCTTTTTTTTAATTTCTCCAAGTCTTTTGGGTTTTTAATACCATAACAGGAATGGATCCCATTCTTAAGTCAAAGTATGATTTAAATTATTTTCCTGTATGAAAAGGGAACTGGAAGTGGAATGGTAGATATACCAACTTATAAAGAATGAGGGTAAGCTATTCAGATTTCCCACAAACCAGACCTTAGCCACACATGCCTCAGACATGGCAGGCATATACTAAAGACCTTAAAGAATAAGGCATTTGGAATTCTAGGCAAGTAAAGCTGTGTACAAATGATGGCAGCTGTCCAGGTTCTCAGCACTTTCCAGATAGTCTGAAGATCTGTGACACTGCATGTAATAACAGACAACATCACATCATATGGTAGATAAACAAACAAGGGAGACACACTCTCACTACTTATGCAGTCTAGCCATGTAGGCTTGGGAACTGGTCTTGAAGTACAGTCACCTCTTCAAGGTCATCTAGATATACCAACACATAAAAACTCCACAGAAAACCATTTAAGCAGGACTTTAGCAGGTCCAAACAAGTGGTTTCTGCACAGATGCACATTTTTAAATCTCAAAAATAGATGCGGTATAGCAGAGGGGAAAACCTTTTGCTTCTTCAAACACCAAGCAACTGATAAAAATGTTGTCACAGATCTCTAGACAAACAGGATGTCTTCCCTGTACATTATGGGTTTACTTCTTTCTGCTTTCTTTCCACATTCTTACTTTCCATGGTAGTCCAAGCATTAAAGGAGGAGAGGGCAGAAGTGATCCTAATTGTCCCCATTTGGCCCAGGTAGCACTGATTCTTCCACCTGATTCAAATGACAAGGGAAATCCTTTACTGTTTCCTCATAATTTCAACCTCCTTACAGGGAGTAAGGCAGGACTAATATACCCAAACTGGCTGCACACAAGCAAGCAGCTTAAAAAGCATGGCTATGCTACTCTTGGCCACCCTTTTTTCTGAGGATGTGCAAAACAATGAGGTATAATAAAAAGCCATGTTCAAGGAAGTCATTACTAGTAAAATGGAAAAGATTATGTCTTTCATGCCGAAAAGAAAAACCATCACCCACAGCAATTGGATGTGGCTTAGGTTCTTCAATATCTGTCTTTGTTGTTCTCTTCTAGTTAGGCCTACATTTCTGTGAAGGTACAGGTACACCACTTAACTATATCTGTATGCCTTCAAATTAACCTCCCACTGGCATCCAGACCCCAGTGAATTAGTTTCTGAGGAGCATAATCCACATGAGGCCTCCAAGAAGGACTTTGGTCCTACCTTGGGGCCTCAGTTTCATGACAAAAAATGACACTACCATCTTTTCAACCACCTGCTTCTGCAGCCCTGATATTCCTTACCTAGAAAGCATTTTTTTCTGATACCTGTCATCTCTTCTAGCAGGATCTCTTAACTACAAGCTGTCAGGTACAGGGAATCTTCCCTGCAGCTCCATAAAAACAGACCCCGTATACTAACCCTTCCTTTATGCATGAAGTCATTACTGAGGTAGCTCTGAACTAATCTGTCCAACTTCCAATTTTCTTCCCTGATCCAAAAATGATGGTTGTATATAGACAATTAAGGTACTGTCCAGACATTAGTAAATCTGTTAGAAAATCAGATCACCTCTTCATCTCCTTTGCAGAAACCAAGTAAGAACTACCAGTGACAAAACATGACATTTCAAAGTGGCTTACATATTGCATTAACAACTTCTATAAGACTCATGACAAGATCTCATAGGAAAGGGTCAGATCCTGTACAAAAAAAGAATGTGTGTGGTGGCCACGTATGGTAGAAGTGAAACTTCTGTATTCAGGGACTGCAGGTGCTACGAACAAGCAGCACAGATGTAGTCTGTATCATTTTTTATATAACTCTATGGTGTTTCAGAGATATGGCCATGAAATTTTGTTAACATTTCCAAGAGCTCAGGAAAAACAGTCTGATTAAGTACAGACCCAGCTGAAGTTTTTTGAAGAGAATAATACCACATTCCCCAATCTGCTGGGATTTCATTCCTGGTATGGATTGACTTATCTTGGTATTGAATACTGGCCTTGCTAACATAAGCAATTGGATGACTGCCAATTAACTGAACTATAATCCATTTAAGAAGGAGGTTATGGAATTGAGTTAGATTTGCTGTGACTACCTGTCTATTCTATAGTCTTTTTGAAATATTAGACTGAGTGGAGATTTTGAAGGGTTTGACAGGCAAGACCCATGTCTATAAATAAGTAATTGAGGCATTTTTGTGAAAGGGACCCAACCATAAAAAAAAAAAAAAAAAAAAACTTGTCCTCCATTGTCAGTTCTGCATTAGCATTACACTTTCTTTGTATTTTTTCCAGTTGACACACCTAAGTTTTCTTACTAGGCCATGGCTTTGCAGACTTGTTTTGGATTACCCTAGCACCCTTTTTTGGGATTCCTTGAAGTTAACGCTTGGTATGTCAATCAGTGTAGAATGTTGCGTTATATTTTCAGACTAGTATACCCAGACAAAAACATATCTGTTGTTCTCCACATCCCTATTGGCTGCCAGATATCTTGTGAAACACTTTCTAATAAGAACATTTCATCTTCAAAGTCCTACAGGGTCAGTTCCATCCTACCTGCAGGACCTCTAATATTCTCATATCAATTTTCACGTAGTTCACTTCATCACAGAATGATTTGTGGAGATTTCTTGCATCCCCGAAGCATTGGCAAAAAAATAAAAAAAACAGGCTTGATTTCTTGGTCCTTACCCTATGGAATTCTGTACTTCATGTTAAGGTGGGAATGGTAACATCAAAATAATCCAGAGTTTCAAGCCCATTTTGAAGGCTCATGTAATTTTGTTTGAATATTGACAAAACAATATGTTCTTAATATTTATGCTATCTACTTAACTTGAGTTCTGTAACTGTGTTAAGTGACTGTTGTATATATTTTTCTGTTATATGAGTTTTAAGTGAAAGTATATCTTAAAATTTCTAGAATTGTGCAGTATACATTATTTTACTTTGCTTTTGTTACCCGTCCATAGTATATTGTGGTTCAAAATCTGCATCTTTTGCTCATTTGAAATAACGTATGCGAGTCAGGAGGACTGACCAATGCAAATCTAAGTGAATGTGAAAGATTCTTACCCATTTTCATTCACTCATTCATTCATTCATTCTTCGATTAGCCACTTAATGAAGTACAGGGTTACAGAGGATTCGGACCCTATGGTGGTCAGCACCTGGCACAGAGCAGATAAATTAAGGACTACATAGATTCACTAACAGTGGATACGCATGTCTACATGCAGTGTGTGTCTGTGTGTGTGTATGTGTGTGTGTGTGTGTGTGTGTGTGTGTGTGTGTGTGTGTGTGTGTGTGTGTGTGTGTGTGTGTGTGTGTGTGAGATTGTTGGTGAGTATGTGGCAGATGTGAATGTGGAATGCTATTGTTGTGAACATTGAATGGCATTAGCCATCACTATCTGTATAAATGCATAGGGTATTACTGACTGAAATTTTTGCAATACCTACTTAAATAGTTTATACTTTTTGAGTATTACTCTGACTGTTAAATAGAAAGTATGTGTATGCATTTTGAATGAGAATGATGGTCTTGGTATAGGTCACTTAAAAACATTAAATGCAATGTACACTTAAATACAAAATGCATAATGTTTGCGTAGTGTGCACCATCCTATTTCAACAAAACTAACTCACAGTTCTCCGCTTGCTCCATGGCTGAAGTGCCTACTGTAAGGAGTCTGCTAGTCATCTCTTTTTCCCTGCTGAATTTCCTTTCATTTGTCAAATCCATAATCTAAATGAATTTGCAAATCAGCAATTGAAGGTAGATTGTGTGTGTGTGTGTGTGTGTGTGTGTGTGTGTGTGTGTGTGTGTGTGTGTGTGTGTGTGTGTGTCTGTGTGTGTGTGTGTGTGTGCGCACACACGCGCGTGTGTGTGTATGTGTCCTGGGACAGAGTGGATTCCTATGGACTCCTGGTTTGGCAGCAATCGGCCACCAAATGGAACAGTGCCACAGTCCAGCGGAGTCTCACTTCCATTTCACTCCGAACTCTTTGTCCCCGCCAAGTTTCCTTTTATTTGTCAAATCCAAAATCTAGCTGAATTTGTAATCCAGCAATTGAAGGTAGAGTGTGTGTGTGTGTGTGTGTGTGTGTGTGTGTGTGTGTGTGTGTGTGTGTGTGTGTGTGTGTGTGTGTGTGTGTGTGTGTGTGTGTGTGTGTGTGTGTCGGTGTGTGTCCTTGCCACCATCTGGTAGAGTCTCACTTCAGTTTCACTTTTTCATTTCGCTATGAACTCTCACTACTGTGCCTAAAGAAGTTTCAGTTCAAAAAGGGGCACTGAAAGTATTACAACCTTCCTCAAAGTGATTAGTACTCAGGAACTCCTAGAATTAGCCGCCTGTCCCCAGTCTGTAGCTTTTCTCAACACTACAGGCTTGATGTAATATTTAGGGCTAGAGATGGGTTTGGTCTCCTATACTGAAGGCCATTATCCAGTCCTAACTCAGGCAATGAGCTAAGCAACTATACTCTAACTAAAAATGCTTTGTGAATCTTCCCTAAAGGTTGTGACCATAACTGCGACTATTGAAGACTATAATACAGTTGCGTAGGCAACTTATCATAACTGTAGATGTTCAAGTGTGGTCATGTTGCTGTATTGTTTCCTTCCCTCCTTCGCCTCTTCTGCAGTGGGGACATATATAGCAAGGGTAGGTACCCACATACCCCCTCCTCCTTTCTTTCATGTATCTTGGTCCAGTTCTCTCCATATTCAAGTTCCCTAAGGTGGGCTGATATACTTCAACACATGCTGCACCCCTGAGGTAAACTACTCCAGAAAATCCTGGCCTAGGTATGTTTTGCTTCAGCAGACCCTCACATATGTAAGACTATACTTTGTTTGAGGGCAAGAAAGAACTAAATAAGATGTGGTGCAATTACAGCTATATAGCAAGTATTTTGAGATATCTGAAGCAAACCAACATCAACCTACTGGGCATTCCTAGACTTGGAGAAAGCGTATGACAAGGTCCCAAGAAAGCTGGTTTGAGCTATCCTGTTGTAATTCAAAGTCTCAAAAATGTTGGTAGAATTAGTGTATGCTATGTACAAAAACCCAATGGCTCAAGTACAAACAGTGTTTGAACTCACAGAGCAGTTCCCCATGGGAGTGGGTGTGCAGCAGGATTCATCTCTGAGCCCACTGCTGTTCATACTGATGATGGAATACATTAGCAAGCAGGTCAGAGAGGACAGATCAACAAAGTTGCTGTATTCAGTCAGTGTGGAATTACAGGCAGTCTCTGAGCAAGAACTTCAGCAAAGGATTGGGAATGGAATGACTAGGTCTGAATGGAATAGGGTTCATAATGGGCACTTATTGGGGTCCAGAGCCTAATAAAAACATTGTAGTAGCAATTAGAATACCCTGCCTATCCTGGCATCCATCCCAGTGGTCAGAGCTTATTGCCTGCTACTTCATGTAGTCCATTAATGACTGGTTTCCTTGGCCAACCCATCAACTTTCCCATTCAGAATGTTAGTGATTTTTTTCTCCTATTCCAAATGCAACTGCTGCAAAAAAGTTTAATTCTATTTGAATGTGTAGTTAATAAACTGTTTTATACTTAATGGAGCCATGTGCTGATTTTTGTTGTTTTCATGTAAAAGGCAATAACAAAAAGAAAGTATTTACATTCTAAATTCAAACTGAATCGGCTATTCAGCAGTCAGTCAGATACAGACACAAAGATATATTTGTGTGGTGCCTGTTGGAGTTATTCAATCGGTTACTGTTTTTTCTGTTCATTTTGTAAGTTTGCCAAAATACAACCTTATTCTTGTAGTATTTGAGTTGCTTATGCTGTTTCATATAACATAGGTGTTTCAGGTACAAAATAATTGATTTATCTAGCTATTAAAAAACACTTAGGAAATGTTTTTTGTTCCGAAATCTGTGGTTTAGTTTTTTTTTTGCAGGACACAGCTGCCTAAATAGAGACTGTCTTGTTCAAAGAGGGACAGGTGGTAACCCTAACTGCATGATACCTAGAAAGAGGTCAACATATAATGTAGAAGAAATGCACACTATCAGTGCACAAAATTCCAGTACTATCCACCTTTTTCTTCAAACGGTAGTAAGGAACATGTAGAATTTTAGTGCTGCTGTTTCAAAATGACAACAACCAGCTGACAGTCAGTATTTGGATTTAAATGCAATGCCAAAAGAAACTAATAGGACACCACTGATACAGATGTGGATAGCCAGCTAGAATGCCAAACAGATTTTTCTTTTAACCAAAATACAGTCTTGATGTCTAGGCTGGATGTCCATGAAAACAGATCCCAGAGTGAAGAGGTTGTAAGACTGATTGATTGAGTTCCTGATAGACTGGTTGCCATGCTTGATGGACTTGCCAAATCTATGCAGTCTGCAAAATGATGGCTTTGCATCCCAAACCATCTGTAGCAATAGTCCCTGCCTCCAATACCAATGCAGGAAGAGTCTCAGTGGAGCTTTGTCATCACACTTTTTTAAATCTGAAGAGGACACTGTCATGACTAACAGTGATTTCTCAGCCTGGCTTCCCTTACAGCGATGTATAGTTTGGACATTTATTAATCTTTTATAAGAGAAAACAAAACAATGCATGCCTACATTACCCAGCAAAGTTAAAGCTCTGGAAGCTCTGGTAGAGTAATAAAACATAGAACATAGTTTGAAGATTTGCATAGTGAATCCACATTACATGTTCAGTAACAGATAATTCTGGCACTGAAGGAGATGGTATAGAGAGTGCCATAATATTACATGCATCTTCCTTGTACCTGGAAGATGATTTCAGGTAGCAGGAAGAAGTGTGGGAGTTGTCCAGATCTGTGAATTGCCCCTCAGCTAAAACCAAATCCTGCATATATGAATGATTTTTTTGTGGCCCCCCTCTGCTGAATGGGGCTTAGAGGCTTTGACCTCCTGTACAGCCTAATCCCTAGGAATGTCATCAGCATCTATGCACATGCGTGCACACATACACACACACACACACACACACACACACACACACACACACACACACACACACACACACACCATACATGTATACATAAATCATGAAGGTTTATCGTTAAGATCACCGTTTCAAAGTTAGAGCCAGAATTCCAGGTTATAGGGTTTAATCCTGATTCCCAGTTATCAATCATTATGCATTTGCATGTTTTCCTTGTATCTATGTGTATTTCCACTGGGTACTTTGGCTTTCTCTCACCTCCAGAAACAAGGTGGTTGATTGGCCACCCTGACCTATAAATGTATATTGTTTTTATTTTCACCTTTACAGTCCAAGATTGGCATGGCAGAAAGAGTCTAAGAACAATCAGTTCACTAACCAAATAAACAACTATACATACATAAACATGTATATTTGCCTGTGCATGTGTTTGTGTGCATTTGTATATAACAGATAAGACAGATGATATCTGTATATATATATATATATATATATATATATATATATATATATATATAATATATAAATCTATCTGTATACTGAGTAAATGTAATAGAACTCCTACCTAGTATGTGTAGGTTTGTATTTATGTACATGTGTATGCCCACACATATACACTGGCAGCTGCTGCAGAGGTTAAGGTTGCAAGCTGGAGTCCCTCTGGTACAGGGTTTGATTTCCTGAGTCCTTGTTTGCCTGTCCTGTGATCCTGAACAAGTCACTTAACCAGGCATTGCTGCTGGGTCACCCCTAAAAAGGGTCTGTATTTCTCTTCTCAACTGTTCATATTTTCCTAGAATGTCCAGATTTTTGCCTCATATTTTTGGTCTGATCCTCATAAAATTTGAGATTTTCTGGAAACTCACTAGGGATTAAAGTCATTAAATAATGGCATAAGTTTATATGAGCAATATTTAAAATATGTCTCTATTTTAGGCCTTTGTCCCCTCGGTATTTAAGGCTTTGTCCAGAATTTTGGTGCTAAAACATTTAGAGGTATGATACACTCACATAGCACCAAGTTTGAGGGGTTTTTTTTGTTAATATTTTAAAAAATAACGTTATGCAAATGATAATTGACATTTGGCCTATGCACATACTTCTAGAAGCCAAGAAAGTGCACTTATATGAATCCAGTGTGTTTAATACAAAGCAAGGAAAATATTGTTCAAAGTATCTGAGTATCTGGTAATATGTAGTGGTAATGTTTCACAGCTGTATGAGACTAAAAGACAGAAAGAAATGATTATGCAGGTATCACCAAGTATTTTAATGATAAAACCTTACACTGGAAAAAAATGTTTTTTTGAAAGGTAATTGAAAGTGTGTGAGAAATCACAGCACTTATATGTTATATTTGGCTTTTAATGTTCAAAATGTTTAAAAGAAAGAATAATATGAAACAGCAGGGGTAAAGGTTAGTCACTGGTTATGGATTATAAACTGGAAGTGTTGCATTCTGTGACCTTCCCCATAAGCTGACACAGGAAACGGCATTGTTGTTTTCATTGGTAGGGTCTAAAGAGACTACAAAGTTTCATGTCTCATGAGGACTTTGAAATCTCCTAATGAGTGCACCAGTAAAATGTAATGATTGTAAAATACAACTTTTTACTTTCCCAGATGCTCTGCAAGATCATGTTGGTTCTTAATGAGGCTTCCAGTTAGCTAAGAAAAGTGCATTTTTAGAAAGAGCATTGTAAATGACCAAATACTGAAGCATGATGCATTTGCTGTATTAAACCTGAGTGAAGTATAAAACTGGGAAACCATAATGAAGAATGGGAAAGGTACAGTTTACAAAGCCCCACGCTGGTGTAATTACTTTAGAGTTTGAGCTATCTGTATACTGAGTAAATGTAATACAACTCCTGCCTTCAACAGTGATCCCATGATTTTTCATTTCCAACAACTAGGTAATACTGGCAGGTTAGGGTCTTTCAGCTTTTGACTTATATCCACTCTTTTGAAAGGATATATCATATTGTCACAACAGCAATAAAACGCTTACTGCAAGTTGCATTTCTAGAGGTCACAGCCAGGCATTGCAAAGTAGACCCTCCATCTTTTTTGCTACAAAATGAGCATTGGACATTTGTTACAATGCACTCAGGAAACTTGGTGTCCCACAGTGAATTGTAGTGATATTAATAGTTTACGCCAGGTTTGTTGAAAAATTCTGAAATTAATTCCAACAAAATGTATTGTACTGCTGTCGGTTAGCTTTTAAAGTTCTTTCATGAGCATGTCTTCTGTAAAAGGGCAGGGAACGGCCCCATTTCCTGGCCTCGTTTATTGACTGAAAGAACAAAATTTATTGTTTATTGACTGGGCATGATATATCTAGTGTCTTTATCTTTGCAAACAGTAAGGAAAACTATGCATTTATTAGCCTTGCTTTTCAGCATCATGTGATGCTAATTGCACATGTATTTTTTAAGCTTCACTGTCCTTTTTTGTATCTCTTTGTTACATTGTGTGTGAAAAATGTTTTACTTTCTTGACATAAATGGTGTTCCTTTCCTCCATTCAGGTCTTTAGTATTTGACTGCTTTTCTTGCTTTTCTAAATTGTATTATCTGCTGCCTGCTCAATTCTGTGCTTTTAAACAATTCTTAAATGCTGCACAATGTTTCAATTTTTGATGCAACCTTATTTGAGATCCACAATGTTTTCATCTTTTTGGTTTGCTTGTATGCATCATTTAAAAGTTTATTGCATCTGTGGTTGGGGTTTTAAAGTAGCTCTAGTGTTTATCTATACTGTAGTATATGTGTGTGTATATCTTTAAGAGATTTGCACCTTTAGCATCCGTAAGGGTTTCTCAAATGAACATCATGTGGTCTGGTAATGGTATCATGTATGTGTTGTGCAGTCTAAAAGTCAATGTTAATGATCTGAAAACATGCAGTTTGTTCCTTGTCACTTTGCTGAGTATCACAGTATATAAAATGTTATCTAGTAGCATAAACAATCAAATTAAATTATTTCATTACTTGAATGAGAAATGGTACAGGCACAGCCAGCCAGGAAATCTATCTCCATGGTAATTTGTATAAGAAATGAAAGTCATGTATCCAGAAATTCAATTTATTCCTGACTGGCAGTGGTATTTCACCAAAGGCTGAAAAAGTACAACATACATGTATGTATGCAGAAATGAAAAAAGCTATATTACTTTCCTTGTAGCTGATTCTTGCTTAGGTCTCTCTCTCACAAGCATTTCTCCTAGGATTTATACTTCTACATCATTCTCACTGCACTGCTAAGAGAATGAACCCTCCAGTGACTGTCAGGTTTATCTCCAGGGCTCATTCTGTAGCAAAGAAAGATGGAGGCCTCTGTCTACAATGCCTGGCTCTAGTCTCCAAAAATGAAATTTGCACATAGCTTATTATAATTGCTGGGACCGTGTGACATGTCCTGAAGAAGGATATAAGTTGAGTCTTTGCTTCCTGATATAGCTCTGCTTAAGGCTGAAGGGCATGTCCATGAAAGCATGTGGAATCTGGAAAGAACAGTAGTTCTGCATGTGCAGAACAAGTTCTGCTTCATTAACACACTACACTACATCAGCATAATACACTAAACACTAAAAGGGATACTCAGGCTATTTATTTTTCTTTCTGGGTAGTTCTGGTCAGATATAGAAGAGGTAATGGAAAATGGTCTTCAGGTGTGGGCACACCTTGTTGAGGAAGGACTGATAATGTTTGCATTAGCAATATCACAATACGACTAATGCAACAATAATGGCTTTTCCTCTAGGCAAGCCAAGCATCACAATGTAAGAAAACTGAAGGGAATTAAGGAGGGCATTTCTGCAATTCCCTCATCTTGTGGAGTATATTTCCAAGATAGTAAGTTATTATGTGACAGGTACATCTTCAATCTATAGGGTCAACAATACAATCATTCATGAGGATTGAGACACATCCAGGAAAAAGTCCTAAAAGTGCTATCAAAAGTTACAAATACTGCATTGATGAGTCCTGACAACAACCCTGGATGCATCTTAAATAACATGATGCTCAACTTAGCCACATCCCCAACAACACAGTTCAATCTCAGCCTCCATACAGCTTTTATCCCAAGTAAATGGAGAACAGCTACAGTCATTCCCCTACATAAGAGGGCCTTCCACAGGCCCAGGCAATTACACACCTGTACGTCTGACCAGCATCATATGCAAAGTAATGAAAGGATTTCAATCTGGACATAGGGACCTCCAAGGCCTATACCCACCAGAGTTTGGATACATCAAGGGCAGATCATGTTGTGCTACCTGGGGACTTTTTGAAAAGGTCACCAAAGCAATAGATGAAGGCAAAATTGTGAACAGCCATACATCAACCTAGCCAAAGCTCTTGACCCAATTACCCACTCAGGCATAGCATAAAAGCTAAATAAACTGGGAATTAATCCCTATGTCACCCAATGGATTGCCAACTGGCTCACAGATATGACTCAGATAATCAAAATAAGGGAGTTACCTCCACAAAGAGACCTGTCACCATTTGAGTTCCCCAGGGTTCTGTGCTGTGACCTTTCCTGTTTGGCATATACTTTTCTAAAGTAAAAGCCAATACCAAAGGGCTCTGGCTAACTAAGTTTGCAGATGTCTGCAGATGTCTGCAGGCCAGGAGCAGTCACTGAATCTCCAAATGTCTTAGTCATCCTGCAGGAAGGTTTCTCTCAAACAAATAACTGGTGACAAAATCATGGACTGAAATTAAATGCCAAAAAAATGCATTACTGTATCCTTTGGGAAATCATCTACCCAGAGAACTACTACATTGGCAAGACACATCTACGAGTTGTCCCAGTTGTTTGCTATTTGGGAACTTATGTGGATAGTGACCTATGGTTTGACCAACATGTGTCTATTGTTGTAAGAAAGTCCTTCTGTAATGCACAGCTTATAAACAAAGGGATTCTGTCTAGACTGAGGAATGTCATATCCCCCTTTACTCAGCCCTCATTAGGGCAATCATTGATATAAGCATTTATCTGTTGAGACACATGCAACAGCTGGAATGCACACAGAAATACTTTACTAAAAGGATACAAGGCCTAATCAACATGTCCTAAATGGACCAACTCAAAGCCCTTTCACTATACTCGGTATCCTACAGACCACTATGACATGTGTCTGGCATACAAGACATCCCAAGACATCCCCCAACCCATTACTGATGGATATACTGCACATCAGCAAGCCAAATGGCATCAGAAATACTCAGTCTAGGTATCTAAACCTCTTCTGCAACATCAACAGAATGGTTTGGAGGGACAGGTATACCTCGCAGAGGATCCCGTAGCTGCAGAATAGACTCCCCATCCACAAAAAGCAAAGTTTATCCCTCTCCATTTTCATGCACAACTTTGATCTTTGGGTGGGAAACAGAAAATTTATCTCAGGACTGCCTGCCCCCGTACTACTAATGGACAGAGGTAGCTCCTAAATGCTTTATTCCATGCATGGGTTCCCCTCAAATTATCTGTGATATGATCCCAGTTACTCTCATTAGCGGGTAATATATAATTATTGACCTTGGGATGGGTAAGGCCAATTTATAACCAAATAGGATACGTTATTTTAAGCATGAAAGGGAAATTAGCTCGGCTTAAAATGGCCTAGTACTTACCTATGAACATATGAACATCCATGAGACAGCTCAATAAGTGATAAGCAGGCATCCCACTGAGAATGAAGGGATACCAATTCCAGACTTCCAGTAGTTAACCACCACATCTCAAACCTGCACCTTTATATCTGGAATATATTGTTTTTCTTACACCATCTAAGCTTAGGCACATGTTCCTTCCTCTGAATGCATGCTGCTGTTGATGTGGTCATCTGGCTGTAGATACTTGTGAGCATATGTTTTTGAAATGCAGAAAGTAACAGGGTGTTTGAATTAACATTGAGCAGGTATGTTATCCAATATAGGAACAACAAACTAAGGCCAGAGGCAAATATGTATATTGTATATTTTGAATGGCAAGTTGGGGCTTTGGGTTATGACAATTAGCTGTAATATTAACTGATACAAAGAAATCCTTCAGATGAGCATGGCAATCCCCTGAACCTACCTTTAGCCACAGACTACTGGATCTTAATGAAGAAGTTCTCTGTGCAAGGAAGTAAACTAATGTAATTTAGAGATACGTAGTATAAGACCACATTAACATGGATTCATATATAGATATAAGGAAGAATGTGTTGAAATGATGGCATAAAATAAAGTTGCCCACAAAGGACATGATGAGTAATGGTTGCTTTTTATCAATATGTGAGATTTGCTGAATAAGAATTACAACTTTCATTAATTATTACAAAATAGTCGATAGATATCAGCTAGGACCATGTTTAGCCTGACTTCAGAAAGATGCAATAATAGTTCCCTTTACTATCTCTGTTCCTGTTTCATGATGTTGTCTTGGATTAAGCTAGTCTCCCATTTCTTTATTATAACTATTCAGTTGTGACTACTTAATAGCCATTAGATACTGTCCAACAATCATGTTAGGACAAGAATTTCAGTTAGTATATCTCTGCAATTGTCATACAAAAATTTGTATACCTATATATGTTATATAAGGATATATGTCTCATTGCTAAATTGGGAAAACATCAAATGGCTAAATGTCAAGCCATAAATATCAAAAATCAGGACATTGAATAGCAAAAAGAAAACTTACCCTTTTTCTTGCAAGATGGCAGCCCCCCTCCCACATCACCACCACCCCCCCACTAATAATATCAACTCCGAGATCACACTACAGTTGGAAAGGGCAAATCCCCAATCCCTGCTCTTCAGCAATCTCAGATAACAGACTTCACCTTCATTCCTATGCATTCAATGTACTGATGTTTGATGTTTATGGATCAACATTTAGCTATTCAATGTTTTGGCAATTTGATAAAGTAACATAGAACTGTTATTTAAATAATATGTTTCATTTAACTTAATTGTATCATGTTACAGATCATATGACTTGCTGCCTATTTAATTTCTCCAAGTCTTTGGGGTTTCTAGATAGGCTCACAGATAGGACCCCATTCCTAAGTCAAAGTATGACTAAAGTTCATGAAATTAGTATTGTTTCAGTCTTTGATGTTAGCCAAAAGTGCTCTTTGCAGCACCCACAATGTGGCCAGAATTGACTTCTGTTATTCATGTGAAGTTACGTGTATTGGTAACATATCTAAATACAACTGCAAATTCTTTTTTAGGAGTCCCATTGCTTCTGCTACTATTGGAACTGTCTGGGTATCCTTCTACATTGCCCTCATTTCTACCTGCAAATCCTGGTATTTTTTGACTTTGTGGGCCGGATTCACGAAGGCTTGCACGGAGTCTAAGAGTAGAGTAAGACTCCAGCAAGCCAACATGTCTGCTGAGCGATCTAGGAACAGCCGGCAGGGGAGTGCAACTGAGCTCTCTAAACTAGTCCTACACGGACAGGGCTGGGATATGCAAATTACCTCAATTGCAGGCAAAAGCCATGCAAATGAGGTAAATTTGCGATCCAGGAAACCTGAACCTGTCCGAGTAGGAGTAGTGTTATCTGCAGAAATGTACTCAGTTGATAACTGAGTATGGTTCTGCAAATAGCAAAACGGAGCCATGTCAGCTGTAAAAAAAGCATGTATTCAGAGGAGGAAGCATGCCAATGGCCACAAAAACGGCCATTGGCAATGGGAAGTGATGCAAATTAAAAATAAAAAAACTTTTTTTTAATCCCGATTTCCATAGCTCAGTGCTGCGCAAATGCGCTGCACCCCAAAAAGCAGAAAATGAATAATTAAGATCCACAAATGTGGATTTCATAGCTAAAATGAATTTACAATGCAAGGGAATGGCAGGCTGAAGACAACATGGCCACCGAGTAGAGGTTGCTAAGGGGGGAAGCTCAGTCTAAGAGATGTAACTAAGCATTAGTAGGCAATCCTATGCAAATGAGAGTTATGATAGTGAATCGCAAGTTCACATAGCAAATGAGCACAGTCAGTGGAGTGTAGGAGTAGGATAAGGGGAGTAACTGAGTAGAAGATAGGTGACATAATGAGGGGGGTATGTATGAAAGGAGTGCAGCTCATTGGAGCAGAGTGACATGTGTCAGCTTACATAATAGTGAAAGAGGTGTGTCAGCAGGTAGGCCAGGTAAAGTCAAGAAATCAAAGGTGTATGCTGTGGATAACACCAAAGTTTCTTGCTGAGCAGGCATGTGCACGTGTGCACGCCAGGAAACCCGAGTAAGACAGTGTGCACACGTGTAAGCGTGTGTGCGCACGTGTAGGGTAGAGTAAGCATATGTAAGGCTGTGTAAACAGTTGTAAGTGCATTTGCACTGGTGTGCATGCGTTTTAACAGGAATAAGCAAGTTTTAGTCCGTGTAAGCATGTGTGCGCGAGAGTGAGTTGGTGTGCGCGTGTTTGCACTTGTTTGCGCGGCACTGCCCCCTGAGGAAACAGAAAGGGAAAAGAAAGCACAACAAATAGTAGGAAGTTAACCACAGAGTACTAGCAGAGCTAGCAGGTGAAAACAATCGGAATCAGCCAATTACACAGGCATTACACTAGCCCAGCCCAGCCCAGCACTCAAAACCCAGCCAAAAACATTCCAGTATGTATTTCTCAGACACACTGCAACACAGCAGTAAGCTAATAGAAGTGAAAACTGAAAAAGCTTTACTGAGACAAAGAAATGTTAGGGGATGCCATTGCTGTCATAATGCGACATATGCAACATGCTGAGGGTGGTGACAACGTAAATGCTGCTGAGCAACCCAAAGTGAGGAGACGGAACAGAGTGTACAGGCCTAGGGTAACCTACCAGGGGCTACATGAGCTGGAGATAGTGGAGCGCTATAGGGTGGACAGAGACCTCATGCAGCAAATTGTTGAGCTGTGCAGGCCACGCCTCACACACAGAACCAACAGAGGGGAACCCATCCCAGTGGAAACCAAGGTATGTGTTGGCCTAAAAATATTAGCAACAGGTACCTTCCAGAGACCAACTGGCAATATGATGGGGATTTCACAGGCATCAGAATATTGGGTACTGCACCAGTTCCTGAATGCCTTGGCAGCATATGTCGGTGATCATGTATATGTCCCCAATTCCTGTGAGGTATTGGCCAGCAATATGCATCTCTTCCAGCAAATAGCAGAATACCCTGAGGTAGTGGGTGCAATAGACTGCACACACATTCGCATCAAAGCACCAGCCGGTGAGCGGGGTAGGTTCTACTATAACCGCAAGGGTTACCCCTCCATCAACTGCCAGGTCATGTGTGATGCCCAGGGCATAATAATGAATGTGTGTGCTGGCTGCCCTGGAAGCTACCATGACTCCCATATCTGGCATCTGACACAGCTGTACCAGACATTTGCCAATGGGGACATCCCTCATTGTCACCTAGTGGGGGATGCTGGATATGCACTCGAGCCATCGCTGATGACACCCATCAGAAATGCACACCCACCTGAACAGGAATGCCATAATGAGGCACACACACAAACACAAAATGTAATTGAGCATGTGTTTGGGCTGCTCAAGTCACGGTTCCGATGCCTGGACACATCTGGTGGATCCTTGCAGTACTCATCAACTACATGTACCCAAATAGTCATGGTATGTGCTATGCTACACAATATGATCCTGCAAAAACAGCTGCAGCAGGAGCAGCATAGGGCCGGGCATAATAGCCCCTCACCATTGCCAAGGCCATCACAGGCGTGACTCAGAGGAGGAACAACCTGAGCCTGCCCCAGTAAGCAGAAGGAGGCGTGCCCAGTATGCTTTGGCCTTGGCAAAGAGGCAATGCATAGCATATACACTGGCTCAGTAGGAACCCTGGAAATGATACCTCTCTCTGACTCGCACATATAGTAAAAGCGCTGCCTAACTTGACACTACCTGTTAACAAACATGCATAGGGAGTGTAAAATGTGCATCTGACATAGGCAGCCCTGCAGCACCACCTGAGGCATGATTGTTATGTGTTAAGCAATATAAAGCACTGCTAAACAGCTCTCACCACCATTTAGTATATGTGAACAAAATTGCACACACTAAGTAGCATAACTACAGGCAATGTTCAGCAATACTGTGCACTGTCCAGCAATGTTGGGCAACATTGAGCAATGTTGTGCAAGTCTGGTCAAATGTGGGTCTAGTTCATCAAAAGCAGGTTAACAAGTTCATATTTGCTTCACTTTTCTTGAAGCAGTCTGTTCTGCCATGTATGAAAATATGAAACAGTGACAGTCCTCGAACCCAGGATACAGTGTACTATAGTCAGAGTACAGAACCACTAAACCATGACAGTATGTCAATGGTCAGCTTGCATGAAAAAATGTTGATAAGTCAATGCTAAGTATCTAATGGAAACCTTGCATGCATAGCATAATCTCTGTCGAGTCAAGACACAACGGTGAGGCCTGCAGTAATAATAGAACTTGATATTCAACACACATATAGCATAAATGTTTATATTGGTAATGTTCACACACATCAACAAACGTAGTGGACCTCAGACAGCAACATACTGCAAGGTCACACTGGGCATGCTCACACACCTGAAACTATGAGACAAATGTCAGGCAACAAAACACTGAAAGTCTGAACTGGGCATGCTCACACACTTAGGTCAAGTTTGAGTACAGCAGTGGGCCACACATATCCCACAGTTGCAAGTGTCAACCCAGGAACCTCGCACTATTCACCAATCCACCATGTGCACACAGTGATATGACAACAGACACAATATAAAATAGTGAAATACTGTCACAATCAAATATGTTATGCAGAAACCGAGGTTGTTCATAGGAAGTGGTAAAGCAAAGAAGAAACAAAACCTGCAAACAGTACCATCAGTGAACAATGTGCATCCTGAACATTAGCATAGGTTCAGAGGTTGACACTAGGCTATCTGCCCTAGGGTATGTAGAAGCCTAGCCACAGTGTGTTTGTAGTCTGCAATCATGCTAGATCAGTAGACTGTGCCTGTCAATAGTAGGTCACACAAGATATCTCACATATGTTCATTTCATTCTGCCTCTGTCTAGCAAGGACCCATAACATATCCCAGGGCTAAACATATGATCACCCGTCCACCTGTGAATATGTCACCTGTAGGTGTTCAGCATGGGTCAGTGCATATGTGGTACTGTGATCACATTCCCAAGTGAGTGGAGCCTCTGTGATGATAATATGCCCCTCCAGCATGTCCTATTAACATCATTGCTTATGTACCTGTCCCTGGAGCATGTAGCTGTAAGGGACTTTGGTATCTTCACGTGGAGCCTGTCCATCAATGCTGTGATGGGCATGGCATCAAAGAAAAGGCACAGACTGCATCCAAGTAGGCAGTAAGCAACTGAGGAGAGCTGGGGTCACCATAGCCAAACTGTGCATACCATCTGTGTGAGTCCCTCGATCCACTTGGTATGTAAATCTGTGTACATTCCAGTTGCTGCAGGTGTTGGGTAAGGTACATCCAAAATGGGCCATTGTATCCAAGCATGTGCCAGATAACTACAGGGTCTGGATGTAAAACTGTATGGGATAAGGTTGCCTAAATAGAAGGTGTGTCCAACAACACTGGCAACGTGAATGTCAAAGGCAAGAGTACTAAATATTCATGTCCCCAAATCACAAAACACACACTGTATGTGATGTATCATCACCTATGTGGTAATGTGTGTGCACGATGTTACTACCAAAGGTGATGACTATGCATCTAAAGTAAGGTAGCTGTAGGCCATGGCTCTGGCACCAGTCAGCCATCTCTGTGAGACCCTTTCTGAGGATGCCTGTGTCAGCTGTGGAGTTGAATATGACACACAGTTTGCAGTCATCTGCAAACATGGTCATCCATATTCCTCCTGTGTTATCAGAAATATATACAGAACAAAAGAGGTCCCAGGACTGAGCCCTGTGGGATGCCACATGTAACTGGTGTATCGTCAGACATGGCACCTGCAATAATGACCATGTGTGTCCTATCCATGATCCAGTTAGCAATCCAGATTGTGACATATGTGCAGATATTGAATCCGATGATCTAATGTGTAAAGGCCAAGTGGAGTATTGTGTAGAAGTGGTGTGCGAGCTCCAGGTAGGCTGTGTGGACAACCCTGTGTACGTCTATGGACCTGTTAACTGTTTAAAGACATCAAACATCTGCAAGAGGCAAGATATGCCCACAACAACACCAAATTGTGTAGGATCCAGTGTCTGTAGGTTCACAATGTGTATGTGCATGCGTTCCATGATGATACACTCCATAGCATAGCAGACCAGGATAGTTAGGCATATATTGTGATAATGTCTAGGGTCCCTTGTGGCACCAGCACTGTGTAGCAGGTACACCGTAGCTGTACGCCATTCCATGGGTACACATCGTGTAGTAACTGTGATATTGAACAGTGACATAATGTGAGTGTGAAGCTTGTCATGAATCTCGTGTATGCCACAGTCTGGGACACTATCTGTCCCACTGATGCTGTGTTGTCTGCTATGGAGAGGGCAGCACACACATGTTCATCTGTGATGTCAGGGAGGCTACACCCTGTTGTGATGGACATGTGCACTACAGGGGGGATGGTGGGGAAACATTCCCACTGAACCTGTTGTCCAGGATGTTCGCAATGTCAGTGGGTTCACTGTATCATTTGTAATTATGCAGTAACTCACAGCATATCTGTGAGTTCCCACACAGATCCCTGACATAACTAAATAAGGCCTTGTGATTGTCCACAGTGTCTGTTGCAAGTGTCCGTTAGAAGTGGGCCTTAGATGAATCAACAACTGATCGTAGCTATACCACAGTACTGATCAGAGATGCCTTCCAGATTGTGATTGTGCTCTATAATGTAGTAACCTCCTCCTGTCCATGTACAGCTCAGTAATGGCCGTGGTCCAGTAGACAGGTCCCCTGCCTTTGGAGGAGTGAGTCCTGTAGTTATCTGGGATAGCATGATCCATGAATTACAGTAGTTGTCCATAGAATGTGCTTGTAAAGTATGTAGTTGTCTGAGTCGTAATTAACACTGTCCCAGGGTCATTGAGGGATACCACCTCAGTTTGTACAAGTGTGATGTTTGCTCATGAGAAGTATGTCACTGAGATCACATAGGATGTGTGTGTATGGGATATGTATGTCTAGTGAGATGAATGTATGTTCCGACCTTAACAATTACAGGTATACCTCTGTTGTGGAACATAGAGTCCCCATGTGTGTGATGATCAGGTACCACATGTATAACCCCCTGTGGGTGTGGTGACCAGGTCTGCCCTAGCATTTAAGTGTAACAATCTTAGCAACTTTGTGCGGGGGGTGTCACTGTTTGAGTAGTATACCCAGTCAATGTTTGTGTATTTGAAGTCACACAATATAATGGTGTTTGGTAAGACCTTCACATTCCCCAGTGTTCCCAGGAATAACGACTGTTGTGCCCATGTTTGGGAGTGTGGTCTGTAACAGTCTACAAACTGAAATGCATTTTTGCCCACTCTCAGTTGCACATGTATGTTCCCCAATGTTTTGTGTACTGCTACCAACCTGGAGGTGTGTGTATGAATGATGTATATGGAATCCCCCCCCCTATTGTTGTTGTCCAGTCCGAGTCCTGTGTCTGAAAACCATGGTATGACGTAAAACATGTTAGCGCTGCTATGCTTTTGTGAGCCTGAATCAGGTGTTTTTTACTGCACATATATCAACAGATTCCATACTGATGTGAGTCCTGAGTGCATGCATTCTGAGGGTTAGACATCAGTTGTTGAGCACCATCACTCTCCGTTTCCTGTACCCTGTAACGTCTATGGCTGTGGTTATGTCATCTGACCCTCACTTCAAACAGCCACTATGGGTGTGTCAAGAGCCAAAGGCAGTCTGTGAAAGCTTAGGGGTGACAGCTGCATGGCGTCCATAGCGAATGTACATGGCATGTTGAGCATGTAATCCCAGGCTGACAGACACTGGATCCCCTGTGAATGACAACAATATGTTAGGCAACTGTTAAAACCGATCATGTCATCTGTATACTATGACATAGTACTTGGTGAGGGTAAGATGCTACATAAGGTCAGGGTCATACTGTCCTGGCCTACATGATCAGAGAGCCCCTCTATGTCTCTTGTCATGTAGTCCTGGGAGGAACATCTGAGGGTCTACACACCGGAATGCCCAATGATGGAGCCATATTTGTACTTGCAGTGGACTGACAATAGTGCATGTGTCATGTGGCATATCCTGGCACCTGACACACAGCACAAAGTGACCTTCACCTTGTTCAGCCTGGTGAGTGGGATGTCAGTGTGACCAACAATTACACTCACCTAATACAGTTGTATGAGGTGTGTTGTGTAGGCCTAAGGGCAGTTACTGTGTGGCACAATGACTTTGTGAACTATGTGATGATATGTGTGTATGGCTATGTGTTAGCAGTTGGTTGTGTGTCTACTTTGGATGTCTCAGCTGCTTAGGCAGAGTACATTTAGATGCTCCAAGTATGTCATTGTGTGTCAATGTATACGGTTTGCTGTTGTCATAGGTGCATGTGTGACTGTATTTGTGGTGTGTGTGGTTACCTTCACCACCCGATAGACTGTGCCAGTCATGGCTTGGGAGAGCTCAGCCTCCTGTCCGTCTATACAGTTGCACCTCTCACAGATATCTGAGTTTGTTGGTAGGAGGACAGTGTTACCTGTGTACATAAGGCAGTTGTAACAATGCGTCAGAATTCCAATATGCACCAGCTGGACTGGAAAGTACACACAAAACCAACCTTTGGACATGTCAGGATATGATGATGACATACACTGTCGACTGATCACAAAGGATCAGTAGTGTGTCAAGTGTGTAAAAGAGTATAACAGGGTTTTAGTGTTCAGGTTTGTTGTTGCTGTGGAAAGATAATCTGCAAAGGAGTACAGACAGAAACATTACACCTCCTTTAGCTAGGTCAGAAATATGGAAAGATAATCTGCAAAGGAGTACAGACAGAAACATTACACCTCCTTTAGCTAGGTCAGAAATATCGATCTACAGTCATATATGTCCTGAGTCAGGGTCAACTGTACTTGACTGACAATGTCAACATCCTGTCAGACAGGCCCATACATACATACCCACCTCCCAGTGACAAAAGGCCCTAACATCATACCAGGAGATATCACATGTAGAATGTGTAAACTGGTCCCCACAATGCCAAATGAATCCCATCACATGGATAACAATGTTTCCCCATATGTGTCATAAGTGAACGACAGGACAAACAGACACTGCACCCGAACAGTCTGTTGAGCCTCACACTCTCTACAGGATCTTACACTGTTGAATGTGTTACAGCAACATGTCGCACACCCCACAAGTGTTAGTGCACAACACACCATGGGAACTATATTCCTATAAGCCTACGAAGTCCAAAATGCTGGTCCATGGAGTCCATCATGATTGCAGTCAGGAACAGAGATATTGTAAACTGACAAACACACAACACAAATGTCTGTGGTATGTTAATGAGCACATCATGTTCCCCAAACCTGCTAGGTATCTTGCAAGGTAGCCACCCAGGACAAACATCACTGACAGGAGCAACACAGGTCCCACACAGACCTTGAATAGCCCTTTACCAACATCACAGACACATGTGGTATCCACAAAACCTACAATCCGTGCATGAATATGTATTGTCATATGAAGGAATGGTAATATGTCCACAGATAGATCACACCTGGTATGAATTGTGTATTCCTGTTCAAGATGTTCACACTTGCTGACCCACAAGGTTCATTCGTGGGATTGCATAACACTACATGCACACACATAACCATGTCCAGTCTGATGTCAGCAACCTACAAACATGGCATGTGAATAGAGACCACACAGTAAAGCATGTAGTGCGTCGTGTTAATGCGTCTCTTCCCTAGTATCGTAACATAGTTAGGTAGTGGTTTGAATCCTTCAATTGATGAGTGTGTGTGTGAGATTGGCTTTGAGAGGAGTGGCCTTTTTGGAGACTGTGGAAACACATTAGGAGTGGTGAATACCTCTTTGCCAAGTGTGATGATGTCAGCATCCTACAAATAGAGCTTTTGAAATGAATATACATAGTAAAACAAAACAAATAGCGCGTTGTGGTAATGTGTATCTTACTAGTGTCATAACATAATCAGGTAGGGGTTTGAGTCCTGCAAACGCCAAGTGTGGAGGTATATGTGTGTGATTTCCATTGAGAGGAGTAGCCTTTTTCGAGACTGTGGAAACACATTTTAAAAGAGGTACATCCCTCTTTGGAAAGTCTGATGATGTCAGCATCCTACAAATATTCAAAGAGAACAAAAAACACCCAGTAAAGCATATAGCATGCCGTGTTAATGCGTATCTCTCCAATAGCATAACATAGTTAGGTAGGGATTTGAATCCTGCAAATGCTGAGTGTGAATGTGTGAGATTGCCTTTGAGAAGAGTGGCATTTTTGGAGACTGTGGAAATACATTAGGAGTGGTGAATCCCTCTTTGCCAAGTGTGATGATGTCAGCATCCTACAAATAGAGCCTTGGAAAAAATTGCTCCCAATAAAGCAACTAGTGCGTCGTGTTAATGCGTGTTTCACTAGTGTCATAACATAGTCAGGTAGGGGTTTGAATCCTGCAAACACTAAGTGTATATGTATGATTTCCTTTGAGAAGAGGAGACGGTAGAAGTGCATTTTAAAAGAGGTACATCCCTCTTTGGAAAGTCTGATGATGTCAGCATTCTACAAAGATTCAAGGAGAACAAAAACCACCCACTAACGCCTATAGCGTGCTGTGTTAATGCATATCTCTTCAGTAACATAACATCATTAGGTAGGGATTTGAATACTGCCAATGCTGAGTGTGAATGTGTGTGCGTGAGACTGCCTTTGAGAGTAGTGGCCTTTTTGGTGACTGTGGAAATACATTAGGAGTGGTGAATCCCTCTTTGCCAAGTGTGATGATGTCAGCATCCTACAAATAGAGCTTTGGAAAAGAATGATCCCAATAAAACAAATAGCGCATTTTATTAATGCATATCTCACTAGTGTCATGACATAGTTAGGTAGGGGTTTGAGTCCTGCAAATGCCAAGTGTGGGTATATCTGTGATTTCCTTTGAAAGGAGTAGCCTTTTTGGAGACTGTGGAAACACATTTTAAAAGAGGTACATCCCTCTTTGGAAAGTCTGATGATGTCAGCATCCTACAAATATTCAAGGAGAACAGAAGCCACCCAGTAATGCATATAGCATGCCATGTTAATGCATATCTCTCTAGTAGCATAACATAGTTAGGTAGGGGTTTGAATCATGTGAATGTATGTGAGACTGCTTTTGAGAGGAGTGGCCTTGTTGGAGACTGTGGAAATACATTAGGAGTGGTGAATCCCTCTTTGCTAAATGTGATGATGTCAGCATCCTACAAATAGAGCTTTGGAAAAGAATACTCCCATTAAAGCAAATAGCACATCGTGTAAATCCGTATCTCACTTATATCATAACATAGTCAGGTAGGAATTTGAGTCCGGCAAATGCTGAGTGTGTGTGTGTGTGTGTGTGTGTGTGTGTGTGTGTGTGTGTGTGTGTGTGTGTGTGTGTGTGTGTGTGTGTGTGTGCCACAGGTGGTCAACGCAGTGTGGGGTTTGCTTTTACTACGGTATGACATATGTTTCAAACAGTATGTGCATTGCAATACATTTGTCATCTGTCACATTGATGCAGGAATAGGGTATCTGCATGTCAAATAGATTTATGTACATGTGACCTCAATCAGTACATAGGTGTGAAGACTACATACTACATGAATACATTTGCAACCTTCGACAGATTGCGCTGCTGCTTCTCAGATCATAGACCACATATGCATGTCTGCATCAAGACCGGTCAATGTAGTGACCCGTGGCCAAGGACATCCCTGCCCCATACATCCATGACACGTACTGTAGAGTACTGTGAGTGAGGGTAATTGCTGGGGTATATGTCAGACATATTCATACACAACAATGACTGGCAATAATGGACAGTCATGATAGGTGTGCACCAGTCCTGTGGATATGCACGCAGGCCCCTAATGTGTTATGTGAAACACCGAGGGACCCCACAATACCTGTGGATATGTGGATACCAAGGGACAGATTACATAACACGTGTCTGTCTGTACACATTGGTACCCAACATACGTGTTCGGGGCTACCACCTATGTGGTACTGTCAGGATAGTATGTAAAGTAAATGTGGATGACCATGCCATAGATGGCGTACTGCTATACAGCATGTATTGGACAACAGGTATCTGTCTGTATGATACCCTTGTGTAGGATATGCGTCCCATCCGGGGAATGCAGTGTAGGCCAATGCATGCTTTACCAGATGTGGATGGACATATCCCTAGTATGTTTGTATGTACCGAAGAGGGCTTTATGCCACACAGGTGTAGTCCCAAGAACATGTGGTGGTCAATACCACTGGTTACTGTTACAGTATAGTACTGGAAGGATCCAACTGTTACTGAGTTCCCTACAACTGTGAGTCATTTGTCAGGACATCATCTAATGATTGGTTATAGTCATGCTGTTGAGGTGGTGTATACTGCCAGACTGCAGATAATTGACAGATATCAATGATATCACCCACAGCATAGTGCCAACCCATGTCAGACATACATGTGTACCCATGTTAGTACATATCTGTAGTAGAATGCATACTGGCCATCAAAAGATACCATGAGATGTTAACAATGTGTAGAACAGGGTATGTCGCACATCCCACGTGTCCACTATGCACGTACATGCAGACAGTGCGCACACACCAAGTTCACAGATGTACACCTGCTAATTTGTAATGCACACATCACACACGTACTGTCCACTCACTAACACATGCTGTCAACACTGTACACTTCATCCAAGTGGCAAATGGGTGGACAATACATACTCAGACCTAACACTGGTGTAAACAATGCTACAATGACTATCAGAGCTGTGATGCATAATGCCTGCTCAGATATACCTACAAGGATATCCGTACACCTTCCTGTTGGCAACTTACTACTATTGCTACACTGCTATGATGTCATCCTGTGCATCAGAACCATGTTAGCCTATTCCTGCATCAATGTGACAGATGACATGAGGTGGCACAGGTGTCATAATATGCACAGGGTGTGTTGTAGGTTTGCTAGAGCCCGACTTTGACCCATCCAATCGGCATGTCTGTGTGTGTGTGTGTGTGTGTGTGTGTGTGTGTGTGTGTGTGTGTGTGTGTGTGTGTCTCTGAGGGACACCAGTACTGCATGGGCCAATGCTGATGTAATGTGTGTGTGTATGTGTGAGCCCTAGTTGTATGGTAAATGTGTGTGTGTGTCTGCATGCACAAAACTCCACCATGTGGCTGCCATATATGGGCGGTTGTGGGACAGCCACACACTGTACCTGCTAGGCTGTACAGATCACTGTCTCCAGCCATGGAAACCATACCTGTGCCTAGCAGGGGTGCTACGGGCAGTATCGGGTACCAACCCTGACTGGGTGCTATCATCAGAGGCAGAGGTATGATGACTGGACCCATGTCCCTGCTGGGACTGGCCAGCACCACGTGCACATGGTCTAGTAGGATGGTCAATGGACAGGCCAGCCCCAGCATTGCTGAGGCTGGTACTGCCACTACGGGAGCAGCTGTGATATGTGGTCCATTTATGACAAATACCAGTTGATGCTGTTGCTGGCATGCATCCGTGTCGGCCTCTCATCCTTCCCGCATGGTCCTGGCTCATGGCTAACACATTGTGGAGGACATCTAATGTCTCCCTCCAATGGCTATCAATGACCTCAGTGTAATTCCGGATGGCACCGGCAAGGTCACGGATGCTGTCATTGATAGCAGTGTAATGGGCCCTCTGCGCCCTTAGTCCCTGTTGGGTGTACCATTCCATACGTGCCTGTGCCTGCATTACAGCCCGGAACATACTGGAGGTTGTAATACTTCTGGGGGCGCATCTGCCAGGGGCAGTATGACCAGTGGTGCTCCCCCAAAAACCCCTGGACATCCACCTATGTGGTACCATTCTGGTAATCTGGCTATGGCTGCTGTGAGGGGATGCACGTGCAATAGGTACCACACTCTCCTGGTCAATGCCAACTGTATGCTGTCCCTCAGCTACAGCCATTGGTGACGAGGGATGTATTGACAGTATGAGTGTGCACATAGATGGGGTTGACCGCTGTGTACTGTCAGTTGGTGGACCAACGACCGACTCTGTCAGACCTTCCTGTGCCACAATACATGTCTCATCATCTCCACTATTAGTGGCGGTGACATCAGGTTCCCTGCTACACTCAGCCATGCCTAACACAGCACCTGTGGAAGGAAGACAGGAAACTCACTTTACAATCTGTACATGATGTTAGCACACATGCACACATGCACACATGCACACATGAACACATGAACACATGCACACATGAACACATGCACACATGCTAACATGAACACATGCACACATGCACAGAAATACACTGTTCACCACAGCACATACACACACACACACACACACACACACACACACACACACACACACACACACACACACACACCAGCAATCCAACGCATACACAATAGTGGGTGATGGTGGGTGACAGTATCTCAAGGCAAACAGTCACCACACATGTGTCAGCAGGCAGACCATGTGTTGCTCAGCACCATGCAGTGCAAGTGTAGACAGCCCTTTCTAATGACATTATACATGGCTTTGATGCATGTGTGTAGTTGTGCAGTGATTGGCTACACCCTGGAACACAATGTGTACATGGACACTACATTGCTGTGCAAGTATTATCTGCTCTGCAATGTCATGTGCACCATCACTCAATGGTATACATACCATGGCTGCATGTGTCATCTGTGTGACACATAGCGGCAAAACAATCCCAAAGGCACACCAGTGGCTAAAAAATCCAAAGTTCCAATGTAGAAAAAAGACCTTTATTGTGGCAGAACTTCTCCAAGCAGTAAGCGCTTTCACGTTATATAAACGCTTCTTCAGACTTCAACATCATACAATAGATTTCGTGCCTTTAAATACTATGGTCAATAAAATCTTAATTGATCAATCAGTTGAACAATATTTTAAATCATTAAAGTGCCAGTGCTCAAAAAAAAAAAAAAAATATATATATATACACAAAAGACAACGACCTCAAATAAAAACATGGATATATTGAACATATATATTAGTCTATTTTTAAAAAATACCATGAGAAATTAGCATCTAGGACACTTATAATATACTAAAAAACTTAATGCTTAAAAGCTTTGGCTGCTAAAAATGGTTTCAAAGTAATTTTATCATTTAAGCCATGTTTATGTGCCTGGAGTCTAAGAATCCACCTGTTCTCTACCTCCTCTGTGCGATTCTTGACGTTCCCTAACCTACTGTTGGTTTTAACTAATTCTAAGACCTTAAACTTGAAGTGATGTTGGGACCCTTTCTCCATGACATGTCGTGCTAGTGCATTAGTCATATCTTCTTTATTAATTGCATAGACATGCTCTCTTATGCGTTCCCGCAAAGTGCGGTTTGTTTTTCCCACATAATATTTCTGACAAAGTTGACATTGGGCCAGATACACTAAATTCTTAGATCTACAGTCAGCATAACACCTAAAGGTATATATTCTACCAGTATGCGGATGGATGAATGCATTTTCTGCTGTTATGAATCTGCATTGGTTGCAGGTTCGACAGGGAAAGGTACCTTCTCTCTGTGATATAGGATGTTCTATTTCTGTTTTTTCATAGCATAGTAGCCTCTTAAGGGACTTCATGTTCTTATAAGCTATGTTTGGTACTTCTTCAACCAATGTCTTAATTCTCTCATCCATAGTTAGGATTTTCCAATTATTCTCTATGATCTTTTTGATCTGACTGTTCCTATTTGTGAAAGGTATAATAAGTCTATTTTTTACAATAGGTGACTTCTTTCTGTTTGTATTGTTAATCTCTGACCTTTTATAATAGAATGGTCGGCCTCTATCTAATCTTATTTCATCTGTCATCGCTATGGTGTCATGCACAGCTTGTCTGTTATATCCTCTTTGTGTAAAGTTCTTTTCTAAAATTTCTTTCTGGTTTGCAAAGGCTGACTCGTCAGTGGTCAATTTAGATGCCCTTAGTGTTTGATTCATCACTATATTTGAATAGATATGTCTAGGATGCATGCTGGTGCGATGAAGCAAATTGTTCCTCCAGCATGTCTTTCTAAACATTTCCGTGTTAATACCATTTGGTCCCTTGGTTAGCTGGACATCAAGAAATTGTGTTATATCGCATGAATGAGTGCTTTGGAATTCTAGAAAATTGGTTGTCCCATTCAAATAACATGAATTCAACTAGATCTTGCTCTGTCCCTCTCCATATCAAAAAAACGTCGTCCACAAAACGACTATAATGTATTATGTGCTGATTAAAGGCTATGTTATTCAGCACATAGGCATCCTCCCAATATGCCAACACTAGGTTGGCATAGGAGTTTGCACACGGGGTTCCCATTGCAACCCCCTTTTTTTGCAAATAATAATTATTTCCATAAACCAGGACGTTATTCTCTAATACTATTTCAAGCAATGACATCCATCTAATTATTTTACTGTTTTCTATACCATTATTCAGAAGGAATAGTCTCAAGTATTCAATACCTATGTTATTAGGAATCGACGTGAACAAAGATTTCACGTCTAAAGTGACGAGAAAGTCGTCATTTTCAATAGGATTCTTATCATTACACCTTGCAAGGTCCTCTATGAACTGTTGTGTATCTCTTAAAATGTATTTGGTATTATTAACTATTGGTTTAAATTGCTTATCTAAAAATATAGACAGTGACTCAGTCAGCCACCCTTTACTGGAAACGATGGGTCTTAATGGTGGGTCATATAGTTCTTTATGTATTTTGGGTAGACCCCTAAACGTTGGGACTAGGGGGTTCTCAATGAGGAAATATCTATATAACTCCATATAAATAACATTAGTAAGAACTAAGTCATATAACTGCACTTGGATTATTTACATCATTGGCTATTGGATTTAGGAGCTACTTGTGATTTAAATGAGACTGCAATCCTCCATTGTTTTGCTCAGCGGTGTTTGTTTTTAACTATTTATCTTTGAGCTTGTTGTTTCGTTGAGCATTCACTCCACTGGTCCTCTTTATTCATTATAGATTCTTAGAGCTTATCTGAACCAGTGGAGGCACGATTGGAGGAGATTCGACCTCTATTGAGCTGCCGTATACTCCATCTAGCACCAAGGAAGTACCGATGACATCATGTCCGTCTTTGGACCGTTTTGCAGACTGCTTGCGCACTGGAATGAATCCATTGGCGTCATTCGTAGAAGAGGATGTTGGCTCAGCCCCCACTAGTACCTTGGATTATGATCGTGAAGGGCTAAATCGAGCAGTGGAACGGTTGGAGCAGGATTTGTTCAAACTTAAGCGCATGCAAACCCAGAGACAGCATTTCGAGGTTTGCTTAGCGCCGGCTGGTGCCCAGAGGACTAAGGGTATTGAAGATGCCGACAACTGGCACCCTCTACCCGGAGCTATTGTATGATTGGCAACAGCTTAATATCGAGGTAAGCCTCAAATATTTGAAACTTATGAATGCTTTTTTTCTCCCGTTAGAGGAGAAACTCAAAGAAGATGTCAGGAAGGCGAAGAATGAGATACTCAATGTGTTTCCGGTCTCTGTCGTAGACCATACCTTATCTGTTTTGTTGGACAATGTTTCGGTTTATGAGTGGCGCCTTCTGAATCAGAAAAGGGCCAAGTTGCAGCGGGACTCAACGGATTTCCGTTTGGGCAACATCTTCACTTGGCCCAGGCACAATGATTACAACAGTACCAACAATACAAACAGTGCATTCCGTCAGGCCCCCGGAACATGTACCTCTTCCTCCATCACCACAGGGAATACCAGTGACTCAGGGAACACGGACCGTGCTCCCAATAGAGATGCAATCGATGTAGGCACGGTTGAACTTCCTGGCCCATGCCTGGACAATGATCACACTGGCTCCAACAGCAACATTGGCCCAGCCATCCCCACAGACCAAGATGGTCGTGCAGGTACCGTTGCCAATGCTGTACCCATCGGAACGGACTCTGTGCTGGAGCCGACAGCTACCATCGACTTGGATGCCAATGCTGATTCAGTAAGAAGGGCTGAATCTTTAGTCAGCAGGGCTGAACCAACTGTCCCGCCTCTTGAACCAGTCGTTAGGAGGAAAGTTTCCTCCTATGCATCGAGTAGAGGTCCTGATGGACGGGATCCCATTTCCCCCTTGGATTCCACTTTTCACCATTCTCCCCTCCAGAGGGATGGCAGACACCCTTTTCCCATCAGGGTGCCTACGAACGAGGAGAAGTCGTTCCAGAATGCCAAGGGAGGTACAAGAGGAAACTTTACGGATCGTCCATCCAACGGACAATCAAGAAAATGTGGGAGGGGAAGCATTAGGACTCGTGTTCAATTTGTCTAGTCATGTTTTGACTGAACATGAGTCACAAGTCCTCTCTAAGGGTCTCACTTTTATTCCAACCTCAGATAGTAGATACGAAGAGACTTTAAGAGACTTTAAGCTTTTTGTCAGGAATTTGTCCCTGAAGGTTTTCTTCAACAGCACAGAAATGAAGGCTAATACCACTGTGTTTAGGACACCTAGTACATTCCTCCCTCCAATACACCCTCTGGTTTGCATATAGCAAACTGGTAGAAGATGAGATATATAGGTTGAATGGGTCAGAATCTGGCAACAGGAGAAGGAAATATAACCTCAGCCTTATACAACGTGGGGCCTTGGACTCCCTACGTAACAACAGGGAGATTATTATCCGACCAGACAAAGGAGGTGGGATTGTAGTTTTGACATGGACAGGTATAACAATGATATGCTACTAATGTTGGCTGATGACAAGTTTTATGTTCCTATTACCAATGATAGGGTGGACAGCATCATTGAGAGCATACTCCATATTATTTGGTCTTTTTGATAATGGTGTCATTGATACTTCTCTATATGAATTTTTCAATGTGGTTCATCCCCTATTACCTACCATTCAGGGTCTCCCAAAGATCCATAAGGATTCACTACGTCCACCTCTTAGACCCATAGTTGCAGGGAGAGGGTGGTCAACTGAACCCCTGTCACTTATTGTTGAGGCACAACTCAGACCATTGGTTGATGCCAATAGGTTCATTCTTAAGGATACCAGACAGTTTTTGTTGGATTTCTACCAATATATCAACACTTGTTCTGGAATTGAAGACCTCATATGGGTCACCATGGACGTTCAGTCCTTATTTACGGTTATACCCAATGAGGAAGGTAGAGCAATGGTAGGTGCATATCTGAGGAGAACCGACCTCCCTCTGAAGTATGATGTTGATTTGATTCTTATGTTGTTGGCTATTATTTTAGAATCCAATCTTTTTTGTTTCCATGACAAGATTTTTCTGCAGAAGGATGGCGTAGCTATGGGCACCTCCTGTGCCAATAGCTACGCCAACTTGGTGATGGCAGAGTGGGAACATAGCTTCTTGTTTGAGAATAGTTTATTTCAGGAGTCAGTACCATTCTATAGGCGTTTTGTGGATGATCTCTTCCTTGTGTGGAGTGGCTCTACAATACAATTAGAGTCCTTTTTTACACAGATCAACATGTCTGTCACCTTTCTGAAGTTTACTATGGATTGGTCAAAGACCACTATTCCTTTTTTAGATGTCTTTGTTGATAAATTACCCTGTGGGATAGTCAACACGGGTGTTTATCGCAAGACCTGCTATAGGAATACACTGCTGCATCGTTCGAGCATGCATCCTGGCTATGTATATAAGAACATAGTGAAGGGACAATCAATGCGGATGTCTAGATATACACCCCTAGACAGTCATCTGGCAAGTGAATTAGGAGACCTTAGCAGCAAATTGAGGGAACGTGGCTATGACCACTTAGATATCTCCAGAGGGATGGCGGGCATTGCAGATCTGAGGATAGACAGAGCGAAACCATATTTCTCAGATGGTGCTGTTGAAATATCTGTGAGGAGAGGCCAGTGATGGCTTGGATAGCCAAGAGGGCGGTCCAAATATGGACAATGGAATTGCATTTCCCATTTTTTACACCAGGGATGTAGGTACACTTAAAGATATTTTCTCTAAGCATTGGCACGTTTTATCAGTTGACCCAACTATTAAGAGCCTTACAGGTACTCGACCTAGATTCGTTTACCGGAATAAAAAGAACTTAAAGAGTTTGCTCTGTTACCCAAGGGTCCATAATGATCCACCTGCTTTGTTGGGTCCCTACATGACCACATGCGACAAATGCAATTTTTGTTCATATATAGAAACCGACCCTGTCTTCCGATATCCATATGGTTCGGTATTTACTACATCAGGACGAGGGCAATTGTATGTCCAGAGATGTAGTTTACCTAGCCTGCTGCACAGTCTGTCCAGCCTACTATGTGGCAAGACCAATAGGACACTGAGGATAGGATTCGTGAGCATGTATACCACACAAGGAGAGGTACTACACATAATGCACTATCCAAACACACTAATGACAAAGGTCAAGAGCATCGTTTTAAGTTCAGGATCTTGGAACAGATCTCAAGGACATACAGGAGAGGGGACATTAACAATTATACAGAGACCAGGGAAATCCATTGGATTATTAAGTTCAGGGCAGATATCACCCCAGGTCTCAATGGAAGGGTTCCCCTGCGACCTTTGCTGAAATCAAGAAGGTTATTGTCCAAAAGATGTTAAGAGGCTATGAAGAGTTTTTTACTTTGTGGCCAGTAGGGTCTTTTTGAACCTATATATGCATAGATGCTCTGTCAATGTTTTGATAGTTATGTTACTAAAATTTTTTTTTGGCTTTTTAAACTGATGTTTACAGACAGTTTAGTTGTATAGGTCTGAAGAAGCTCATGCGAAAGCGCTCACCTCTTTTTATTAATAAACCTGCTTTTTACATACCTCGCCTGCACTTGGATTATTTACATCATTGGCTATTGGATTTAGGAGCTACTTGTGATTTAAATGAGACTGAAAACCAACAGTAGGTTAGGGAACGTCAAGAATCGCACAGAGGACGTAGAGAACAGGTGGATTCTTAGACTCCAGACACATAAACATGGCTTAAATGATAAAATTACTTTGAAACCATTTTTAGCAGCCAAAGCTTTTAAGCATTAAGTTTTTTAGTATATTATAAGTGTCCTAGATGCTAATTTCTCATGGTATTTTTTAAAAATAGACTAATATATATGTTCAATATATCCATGTTTTTATTTGAGGTCGTTGTCTTTTGTGTATATATATATATATATATATATATATATATATATATATATATATATATATATATATTTTTTTTTTTTTTTTTGAGCACTGGCACTTTAATGATTTAAAATATTGTTCAACTGATTGATCAATTAAGATTTTATTGACCATAGTATTTAAAGGCACGAAATCTATTGTATGATGTTGAAGTCTGAAGAAGCGTTTATATAACGTGAAAGCGCTTACTGTTTGGAGAAGTTCTGCCACAATAAAGGTCTTTTTTCTACATTGGAACTTTGGATTTTTTAGCCACTGGTGTGCCTTTGGGATTGTTTTGCCGTTCTGCTGTTTCGTTTTACAAAGGCACTTTATCCAGCTGAGGTGTTTGTTTTGTCTTTATGTGTGACACATAGATTGACATGTGTGATGACAGTGTCTGTGTCCATATCACATAATAGTGGGCACAGGTGTAGCAAATGCATGCAATGTACAGACATGGGATGAGTGGTGCATGTAGATGTGAAGGAAACCCAATGCACTACATGGACATTGCACAGTGGTTATGGTGCGTGTGGGACATATTGCAGATATGTTGTTGCCAGCCATGACATGGCATGCTACACGACTGCAACATTAAACACCACACATACCCAATGTGTGTCATGTGACCTATACACCCAATAGCATTCCAGGACATTCATGTGACTCTTTGTACAGATGGCGGCTGTTGTGCAAAATGTGTATACTAGCATATGTAAGCACACACACAACATGCTATGCATGGTGTGTATAGGTGCATATGTTTTCACACACAGAACAATGAGGTGCACAGCAAAGACTGCTATGTGTAGTACTGTGGTCACTGTAACTGGATGGGGTGTACTACCATGTGCCATCATCATCATCATGCATCTTGTGGTCACTCACGGCTACTACTGTGTGACAGACCACTGCCTAGCATGCTATACCTGAACTGCAGTGCCGTGGATACGTTCACTATTACACAGCCACTTTATACATGGGTGTATGAGGTGCCCAGTAGAGAGCATTGGCTAACATGACTGTGTTATGTGTTGAAGACTGTTGCACAGCCCCATGATAGGCCTCTACCCCTGAGGTACATCATGTATGTGTGGATGACATGTGGGATACTGATGTGGGACCTTACATCGGGTGTGTGTTTGTGCCATATGTAGCATGACTTTGTGTACTGCATGTGATAAATGTCTTATGTTGTGTACAGGTGTTGCAACTATGCCTATCCAATGTGCAGTATGGGGTTGCCACAACTGTGTGTCATGCTCATGTGTATTGCATGTCATTGAGGAAGCTACTGACATTACTGAGCTATGCAACGTCTCACAGCAAACATGTACAACATGCATTCTCATTATGCGTAGGTGTGTTACGTGTATATGTCCTATACCTCACCTATGACATGCATATTTCATTACCAACATTGCAGGTATAACACACTCACCAGCATGGATCAGCTGCCCTGCCGTTGCACCAGAGGGACCTACGAGAATATGAGAAGGTTCATCAGTGGCCACAACTGTGGCAATGCTACAGTGGGTATGCTAAACTGCAGTACAACAGTCAACAGTCACAGGTGTAGGGATATTATACAAACTATCCGTATTGCACAACAGTAGGCAGTGGAACTGCTAAACACACAGTACACATCTCACGTACACATAATCTAACAATACAGTTAACTGTAGTCTACAGATGGGGCTTATTACCTGCTTGCTCCAGGTGGATGTGCTGGGTGGCTCCGGCCTCCATTACAACACATGTCAGAGGTTGCCGTAGCTATTGTCCAGGATCCACCATGCTTAGGAGCAGCTCCTCCACTCTGATGAGGGGGGGATGTATGGCCACCCCACCACCTGTGGCAAGCTGCTGTCTTTGGATATCAGATGCACGCCACCGGACTTGTCTAATTAAATCACTGCAGTGATGGCGTACCTGCTCATATGTCCGGTTATGCATGCCTATGTCATTTACCCTACTAACAAGCTCCTGCCACAGTGCAGTCCACTCCTGCTGGTGCTGGCTGGTTCTGGAGAACAGCATGGTGTACTGCTGCAAAAGGCTGTTGACTATCACCTCTTCCTCTTCTGCAGTGTAAGCTGGATTACGTTGGTGGGCCATCTGGCTGAAAAAGATATGAACAATATGTGTGAGAGTGTCCTGTGGCACTTTACACCTTTACCCACAGATATCACTTTACTGACATATATACCATCCTATTGTCTGTCAGTGGTTACACACGTTCAGTAACACTTATTGGTTCTCAGGCCACAACTAACTAACACTGCCTGACAGACTCTATATATCACACCACTATACAACAGTACCTGACACACTGTTTGTGACACATTGCACAACCTCAAGACAGGGATGTATATCACACCAATGCACGGACAGAGATGTCATCCATTGCAATGGATGTAAAGTACAGGTACAGTAGTACTAATCAAACACCCCAGTCATTGATACCATAGCCCTGCCTAACAGATGTGTCCATTTGTTACTATAGATGGCATACTTCTGTAACAGACTATAGATGTTGCTGGATACACACATCAACCCTGTAACACACATATGATTGCAGCCATTGTACAGGCATAATCACACACACATCAGGCAAACATACAATGCACCACTGTATGCCAACACAGATGAGCATTACCTGTGTACCATACGGTGCTGTGTACCACTACTTACACACCCTTATGCCTGCAGTCTGTCCTCTGTGCAGACTACGGAAAACACAAATGACAGTGTTTCCAAGCAATGTGAACGCACACCATACTGTGCTGTTTAGCCCTACAGCTTCAGGTAGTACTACAGTTCATATTGATGATGGATTCACCTGCAGTACCACTCACTAAGCATACATGCATTGCTTTAGCTTACAATGAGATACCACATTCAGCAATGGAGAACTATGTCACATCATATGCCGCACTACTATGTCTGCCTAACAGTACATTACACATCAGTTGCTGTCCTCACAGCTAGGTTAGGCACTACCATGTCAGATACAACATCACACTAAGCTATCACACATTTACAGACCTTGCACACATTCAGCGTTACACTCATTCAACCTCCATAGCAGCTATTGCATTAAGTACATGTGTGAGTGCATAGTGTCATAGGTAGGTGATATGCTATTGGCCCTAGGGCCTACAGCAGCCTAGCCATATGCTACCCTGGCCTTTGACACACATGTACTTTGATTTCACTTGCCCCTGCCAACCTGAACCACAGAGGTGTTTCCTGGGGTGTATTAACAATCTCCCACACAATCATCAGGGGTATTTATAACAACTGCTAAGGAGGAGCCTTGTTTGCTATTGCTATGTGGTCTATTCCAGTGTATGGCATATGTCTGAGATGGGAACCTATCCCACCAGCATGTGCTGTTTAGTGAGTTGACAAGGTTTAGGGCCCTAGAGCGTGTAACCCCGAGGGGTTGTGATATGTTGCCATGGTGGTTGTCACCCAGCTATGGGTGTGACATACCTCTGTATGTCCAGCAGAGGTTACCTCTGTGTGGCCAGTATGCAATACAGTGTAGTTGTGGTTTTGTGAGTCAGTCTGCATAGGGCATCTGTTTGCGGACAGTATTACCCTTTGGGAGGTCTGTCTGTTGCCTGTTCACCTGATGTAGTTGTCATGTGAAGTACATACTACACAGGGCATTGTGATGAGTAGAGGGGAACCCTACCCTATACTTTCATGACACATACCACACAGATTACAGGTGTAGTGTGGCACTGTCTTCATCACAGTGGAGGCTACTGTCCACCTGTGTCCCATGTTCCCTTATCACACCTTCACTGTTAGGTAGATCTCTGCCTATGTGTTAGTTAATGGGTACACTGTTTTGGGAAGGTGGAATGGCATTGCAGTATCAACATTTGTCTACAGTCGATGCTCACCACACACCTGTTGCGGTACATATGACCTCGTGTCTCTGTGTCTCTCTCTCTCTCACTCTATATGTATATACATATATATATATATATATATATATATATATATATATATATATGTGTGTGTGTGTGTGTGTGTGTGTGTGTGTGTGTGTGTGTATGTATATATCTATACACATACATGTACACATCCATTGCTGTACACATGTATGTACATATAGGCACATGTACAGACCACCTTTCATGGTGGGGATCTCACTTATGCGACAGTTGTAGGATGTACAGGTATGTGATTACATTGCACAGTGCTGTGCAGAATGCATGTGGGTGGCCTCAGTCCTTGTAGCATTAGCAGGCCTCACTGTCTGTAACACATCAGATCTGACAAATCTGTCCCACAGCATTAAACCACCACATGACATATATCAACACTATCATAGCTGGCCTTAGGCATAGGCCTACTGGGCGGCCACCTAGGGCACCGCTCTAGCAGGGGTGCTTTTCCACTATTTATGTGGACACAAGGATGGGGGCACCAGGAAGTGTGGTGGGGGGCACCGTGGGGCCCTTTTGCCTAGGGCACCAGTTGACCTATGGCCACTCCAGCGCACTGCATGCTGTCTTCTAGGCCACACACTACAACATACATAGATATATACACATATCAACATTCACTGACAGATAGCTGTCCACCCTTCACTAACAGTTGCAGTATGTCCCTTGCCCTATGCACATGTGCAGATACAGATAGATACATACTGCTGCCACACATGGATGATTTGCAGTGTGTAGAGTACTCTTCGGGAACATCTACAACATGCCAACACATACATTTGAGTTACATACCTTACCTTTGTATTTACCTGCTCCGTGTGTTACGGTTTTGTATTTTTTTATTTTTTTTGCTGGTTTGATTTGGGTATTTGCCCTCTATTTCACCTTCGGTCTTTTTTTTCTTTTGCTGGTTTGATTTGGGTATTTGCCCTCTATTTCACCTTCGGTCTTTTTTTTTTTTGCTAGTTTGATTTGGGCTTTTTCCCTCTATTTCAGCTTCGGTCTCTGTTTGTGTGTGTGTGTCTCTCTCTCTCTCTCTCTCACTCTCTGTCTCACGACACCTGCAATGATATAATTGCATGTGTGGACTGCAGGTACAGCCTGCTTTTCTAGGTATCTGCACTTGTGCATGTGACAGCCTCTGCACCAATTGCTGCCCACCATTCAGTAACTGCATGCAGCCTGCTGTTTGGTGATTGCATTACTCACTGTGATTGCAGCACACTGCTATAAAATGCTATGTTAGGTAGGCATAGCCCTTTCAGATTTCAAAGGTGGGGCCCATTCTTGTTTGCTCTGGACACCGTTGTGTCAGTCTGAAGGTTGGTATATGTCTCTTATCTGATGCTAGGGTTGTAGCCAGTTATGTGCATGTTGTACTCATACCTGCATGTTGCTGCTTCCAGTACACACATCTCAGTGTAGACATGTACGCACCCCTCCAAATGCTAACACAGGATACATGGGAGTATGTACTTTTTTCTCACTTACACAATTAACTGCCATACAAATGTGATTATTGCACTGTATTCCTGTGGCCAGTGTTTATCCTGGTCTGATACTGTGTGGTGTTTGTAAGGTGCTACTGTAACATTATTCCCTGCTAGGATTGCTGGTTCTCCTTTCACAGTCATGTCATGCAATTCCGCAACCACTGCTGGTAAAGACCCACAGAAAAGGGTTTGTGTTCTACCATTCCTAATTTCTATTTACATTCCGTCATTGTAATGCATGATGTATTTATTTCAGAACCAAGCTATTCGTATATCTGGTGTGGCTTAGTGGTAATTCATGCAGTCTATTGTGTCAATGGTCTGGGGTTCGAGACTGGCAGAGGTTTTTTTATTTTGCTGCTCAGCAGAACAATGGCCCTGCCATAGAGTGACTAAGGCACTTTTAAGCAGTAGTAAGTGGGTTTGCGTGGGTTTGTGTGATGCTTAACTACGCTTAGCTAAGCGCACACATGTGCACACTTGCTTAATCCCGCTTACTACTGCTTAAAAATGCTTATTCCCTCTAACCCCCGCACTAATTTCTTTAAAAGAAAAGAAAATGGGGAGATAGGGAAGTGGTGAAAAAGGGGGCACAGAGAGGGAAAGACAGTAGGAAAACAAGCTTGGGATGTGCAGGACGGGTGTAGGGAAGGATCATAGCTGCCCATTTCTTTGCCAGCAACAGCTGTGCATATGTTGAAAATTTGGAGTGAAATTTGAAACCTTCCACCCCTGAGAGCAGGGTGAGGACAACATAGTTTGTTGTACTGCCAATTAGAATTATCAGTGTAGATATCCAATGGACATGTGTGCAAAATGGGAAGCTATGTATGGGGTGTAATTGTTTTTTTGGGTACAGATTGCCCTTTTTTTTTTCTTTTTTTTTTTTCAGGGGAGAGTGGTAAGTGAGGTAGAGGAAGTAGGTATATTTGGGGAGATAGGTTGGGTAGGTAAACAGACAAGACAAACAAGACACATACAGGGGCAGAGTATGACACATAGGGTGGGTAAACACAATTGATGGGGACGGATGTTTGGAAATCGCAAGCCCATGAGCCCACAGATGGTAACAGTGGGACTGATATCCCCACCCATGGGCAGTCACCACTGGACCTTCACAGACCCGAGGGTCGCTGTGTTGGGGGCTGCGTAGGTGGGGCAGGCTCACCTGTGAGTCATGCCACTCTTGCCTTGAGCTGGCATAGGGGATCAGCGACTAAACGCTGGATCTCCCTACGCACCACAACCCAGACCCTTCGGAGGGTGACAGGAGGTCCTTCTCCGCCCACGCTTGCAGGGGGGCAAGCCCCATCCCCTGCAGTGCTTCCACCCGAAAGTGGCACAGGACCTATGGAGGAGGGTGGCCTGGGCTGGGAACCAGACCTGCTGGTGCCAGATGCAACTGCCAGCTGAGGTGGGACAGGTGGGTCCGCTGGGACCGGCCTTCCCATATGTTCTGTGATTAGGTGTTTTTAATTACAACATAGACAATAGCATTCCAAGTTAGTTGTAACAGCATGCAGTAATATTCCCATTAACCCAACACACCAGGGTTACAACAATTGAACAGCAAGCATAACACATGCATGTATTGAACGACAGTGGACATTCCAACAGCATGCAGAGATGATTGGTGGCAACAGGCCACCAAGATTGTGGTGTTTTAACAGGGGACATGCATCAAAGTAGGTGCAGATTTTTTATAACAATAGGACATATGTCCCAACAAATGTTATGAGATTACACATACCCATTGAGGTGTGGAATTGCATTGTTTATGCACATGTAGTAGGGTGTAAAAAGAAACCTCCATTAACATCTTATTAGTACTTTAACTGTACACTACATTACTATTGACTGCAGGTGTATATCCCCTACATGTATTCTTACACTAAACAACATGCATTTGATTGCGTTATGGGTTTTGCTACTTCATGATATACCTGGCCTATATCTGACATGGTAACTGTCCAGGATGCAGATGTTACTGATACATACTTGTATTAAATTGACTTGTTTATGTATGTGCACATCTGGATGTGTTCACATGGCTTTTTCACTTGTTTTCTACACAACCCTACTTTTCAGGTAACACACTTAAGTTTCTGGGGAACACCTTGACAGGCTACTCATGTGCCAGATTTACCTATGCATGTCAGCTTATTCACAACTGTTTAGGACTGTTGCATACTTCACAGCTACTGTCACTTCCTTCATCCACTTTATATGGGACTGCACTACTGGGGGTTATCAGCACTTACTACAACAGAGTAACATTTCTTCACTGCAAGGGTTCAACAACAATTTCTGAGTAACTGGCACATACACACTGCAAGTATTATACCTTTCTTATTTACATTAAAACTCTTTTCTACAGGCTCTCTCCTTTATTTGACATTACACTGCATACAGTAGACCTATTCAGGACATATTATACCTTTATTGATAGGTTACAAGACCGTTTTTCAGGCTCACTCACTTTTTTCTATGACAGTGCATGCAGAGATAGTATTCCAGACATGTTTTTGCTTTATTCATGGGTTACTACACTCTATTCCTGCCTATCTGACTTATGATATGTAACAGTACATGCAGATGATTTATTCAGGGAATGAATGTTTTATACTTCACAGCTACTGCCACTTCCTTCATCCATTTCCTATGGGACTGCACAACTGTGGGTTGACAGCACCTAATACAACAGTACTATTTATTATTGCAAGGGTACAACAACATTTCAAAGTAAGTGACACAGACACACTCCAAGTTTTATACCTTTATTAATTACATTGAACACTCTTTTCTACAGGCTCTCTCCTTTACTTGTTATTACAGTGCATACGGAAGACATATTCAGGACATATTATACCTTTCTTGATAGGTTACAGCACTCTTTTTCAGGCCTGCTCACTTATATGTTATGACAGTACATGCAGGGATAGTATTCCAGAATTATTTTAGCTTGATTGGTGGGTTAGTACACTCAATTTCTGGCTCACTGACATTTGTTATATAACAGTACATGCAGAGGATTTAATCAGGACATTTTATTGCTGTATTATTGGGCTTATACACTTTTCTCATGCTCACTCACATATATCATGTAACAATACATGCAGAATATTTACTAACTTGCCTGGTGGTGCAGCCTTAGCAGCCTATCTGCATAGGCTTGCTGATTCATAGCACGAGCACCTGCAGCTGTGGAGTATATAAAGGGATAGTGAGACATACCTATCCATTATTTAGACTATATTAGCTTATTTTACATACTGCATTCCATGGCTACCTACTTAGTAGTGGGGCATCCCGCATTTGACGGGCCTCCTGGATCCACTGGTTCAAAAGGTCCTGCTTCCACCTCTTCAGGTCTGCATGGTGGTGACAGACCTGCTCACCAGTCCGAGGGATGCCTGTGGCACTGGTGAGTTCATGAGCCAACCGGTTGCAAGCCTTTGCTTTATACTCTGTTAATTGGAACTGGCCCTGCAGGAGCCAAGTCTCATGCCAATGGACTAGGAGCCAAACCATATATCTTGACTCCTCGATGCCCCAGCGTTGCGCTCGAAAGCGTGTTCCCTCTCCAGCACCAGACATTCTAACTGCATATGGGAGCTACAATCAGTTATGGTGAGTATTCCCACCTATGCGGCTTAAATATGTCGCATTTCCCGCACTTTTCTGTGATTGGCCATTTTTGAATATTCTCGGCTGACTGCAGACCAGCTTAGCAATGGTTAATCAAACATTTATTACTATATATATGTTAACAGTGGAAGTTTATCCTAAGTTGTCGTAACTTAGTAGTTCAGTACTTTGTTTTTGGTGCACAGTGTCCTGGGTTCAAACCTTATCATTGCATTTTATTTTACTACTGTCCAGACAAGTTAGGGAGCGTGGCTGTGTGTAAGCAACTTTGCTCTACATTGCTCCACGTTGCCTGATGGGGCGCTGGTTGGCGGTTTTCATGTCTAACTGATCTAATACCTTTTGGTGCCAATCAGTCGCCCCAAAGTTGGAAGTTAGAACAGGAAGAGCACATTGTTTTATAGCTTGAACTTTGTTCCTTGATGTTAGGGCTGTTTTCAGTATTAATTTTAGTCTTCCAAAATATTCCTTACTGAGTTTTGTTTACATTTGTTAATGTTTTATTGTCAGTCCTTCATTGATTCCCAAATATTTATATACTACTCAAGTTCCTTTATATCACATTCCTGACCCAGACTGATATTTAATTGGTGCTGCAGCTTTCCTGCTTTAAACATTGCTTTTGCACTTTTATCAAGACCAAATGACATTCTTATATCATCTGAGAAAGTGTAAAACACTTGCAGTCGTGCTTTTAGCTCCTCATCTGATGAAATATACAGTTTTAAATCATCCACACAAAGAAGATGAGACGTTTTTACACTTATAGGATCATATGATTATAGGAGGTTACTAGTATATTGACCCTGAGGCCCTTATAAGCCTAGTCAAGAGTTTAGCCTATGTTTAGACAATTCAGCACCTGATCCCCCTGTCCAGCAGGGACATGGGTGGAATTCCAGGGGTATATTTTCTGTTTCTTATCCAGTTATCCAGGTTGCACATAAAAAGCGGTAAAGAGGTACTACTCTGCTTGATGTGGAGATGGAGTCTATTCCATAGATGAGGGAGTCTCTGGGACACAAATCTGTCCTGCCAGCAAGTATTGTTGATGTCACAGACCAGGTTGAGGCCGTGCATGCGGTTTACTTGAGTGGAGCTTGACTTGTGGATATGCAGTAGTCCCATCAAGGTGGGGTCCATGATCACCTTGTATGCCAGACAGAGGTCACCTCTGAGGAGTCTGTATAAAACTGAGTAGAGGGTAGGGCTTTCAGCCTATCTGTGTATGGTAGATGTTTGAGGTCCTGGATTCTCCTGGTGAGGAACCTCTGTGGTCTCTCCAGCTGCTGCATGTGGTTTGTAAGGTACATGCCAAAAGGGGCATTGTACCTAATAATAGGCCTTATAAGGGAAGAATTCAGGGATGTTATGACCTCCTTTTCCATGGTTGAGATACCTTTTCTTATGAGGTGGGCCATGTAGAAGGCTCTCCTTACAACGGAAGCAACATGGTGGTCAAAAGTCAGGTTGCTATCAACTTGGGTGCCCAAATCCCTCACAACTGATTGTGTGGTTAGGACATTGTTATTAATGTGGTAATTTGTGGGGACATCACTCTCTCCAAAGGGGATGATGATGCATTTTTTGGTATTCAGCTTGAGGCCATGTTTCTGGCACCAGTCATTTGTCTGAGTGAAACCCTCTTGGAGGACGTCCACATCACTAGAGGAATTGATGACAGCGCCTAGCTTGCAATCATCTGCAAACTTGGTCAGCCATAGCCCACTGGTTTTGGCCTGCACCTCAGAAAAGTATATCCCAAATCACAGAGATCCCAACACTGAACCCTGGGGTATGTTGCTTGTTATGGGTCTATTGCTTGAGGTGGCTTCCCCTTATTTTGACTAGGTGGGTTCTATCATTGAACCAATTTGCTACCCATCTGGTAACATATGGAGTGATGCCCAGTTGCGAGAGTCTTTCTATTATGCCCGAGTGTTGAATAGTGTCAAAGGCTTTGGTCAGGTCAAAGTTGGCAGTGTGCACCGTCTTCCCCTCGTCCAGGGCTTTTGTGACTGTCTCAAAGACGTTGACTAAATTTAGCAGACATGACCTCCCCTTGACAAAGCCAAACTGTGTGGGATCGAGTGTTTGGAGGTTGCCAGTCTCCTTGTTAATGAGGACCATGATAATCCATTCTATGCCCTTGCAGATCAAGCTAGTTAGGCTGATAAGTCTTTCATTTCCCAGATCGGCAGATGCTCCACCTTTGTGTAAAGGGATGACAATGGCTGTCCTCCACTAAGCTGGGATGAAGCCAATACTCAGGCTTTGGTTGAATAGGGTGCCTAATGGTGCTTTAGGCTCCTGCCTGAGTTCACATCAGATGCAGCCTGGGATGTTATAGGGTCCCATGGAGGCTGTATTTTTTGCCTTTGAGAGAGCAGTGATGACCTGTTCCCTTGATAAAAGGGTAAGGGGCCAGGTACTGGGGATGTCCTGATTTACTGATGTTGGGACAGAGGGGGTAAAGTTTTTCCTAAATCTGTCAGCCAGCAAGTTTGCTATATCTACAGCATTTGTATATGTGGTGTCCTTGACCACCAGTTCTGAACATATTTGGGTGCTTCCTTTGAGGTTGTGGACATATGTGAAGAAGGCCTTATGATTGTCTCTCCTAGATGTGGCCAATTTGGACTCAAAGTTTGCTTTAGAGGCTTTCACTAGTCCTCTTATTAACTTGTTCAGGCTAAGGAGACATTGCTTACAGTTGGGCACCTGCTCCTTCTTGGTCTTGGACAGCAAGTTTTTCTTTTGCTATAGAATTTATTTATTGCAGATGTCCACCAGACAAGTTTACTCTTCCTTGCAGAGGATGATTTTGTCCTGTCAGGTATTCCTGATTCCATGCATCTATATAAGTGCTTGTATAGTACTTTGGTGTAGATTTGGACATTGGTGCCAGTTTCTACAGAGGGGGAGGGGGCTATGAAGCTGTTTATACCATCCCTCAGAAGGCTGTAATCAGCTTTGGAGAAGTTTTTTTCTGATCCTAGCTAGAGGGGGTGGGGGTGGGGGAGATGGTGACATTGAAACTGACCGATTTATGGTCAGATGTTACCAGGGAGGATGATACTATAGGGGTGCTGCAGTGGTTATTCATGTTGGTTAATACCAAGTCCAAGATATTATCACCTCTTGTGGGGGTATCAACTAGCTGTTCCAAGGCATTTGCATTGACAAAATCAAGGAATCTCTGGTCATTTGTGTTCTGGCATGAGTAGTTTTTCCAGTCTATGTTTGGGAAGTTAAAGCCACCCAGGATCAGGGTAAATGGTTGAATCTTGATAGATTCAAACAGGTCTAAATAGGAAGAGTGGGCATCTTGAGTCAGATTTGGGAGTGAGTAACTAGCTATGATTTGAACAGGGGTCTTGTTAATGGTTAACTGCACTTTGGATGTCTCCTGTGTGTCATACTGTTTGGCCAGCCTGGAGGTGTGTATGTCATTAATGTATATTGAAGCTCCACCTCCTTTGGTTTTACTGCCCACAGTTTGGGGTCTGAATGTATGATAGGATGAGTAACCAGGTAAAGATGCTCTCTGCAGCTTTGAACCAGGTTTCTGTGACTGCACAGATGTCAGCATTTTCCAGGGTTAGGAATGCTTGCAATGAGTGCAGTTTTATGTTTAGACTCCTAGTGTTTAGCAGCATGACCTATAATTTGTGTTTTGTTGAAATCTTTATGTTGGTAGTTTTAACCTCATCACTTTTCCTAAAAAAGGCACTATAGAGGAGGCAAGAGCCTTTTCCAAAAGCCTGAAGCCCACGTGAGACAAATGCAGGCCATCTCTGGCAAAGCATCGTGATCTTTCGATCATCTTTTCCCAGGCTGTCAGGTACTGGATCCCCCTGGAATGACACCAGAAACAAAGCCAATTGTTAAAGTCAATCATTTTCTGTTTGTATTGAGGCATCATTCTGGGTGATGGCAGAATGCTGCTTAAGACTAGGTACATACCTGCCTGGAACACATAATCAGTGAGCTCAATCATGTCTGTCTTCATATAGTCCAGAGAGGTATATCTCAAGTCATTCACTCCAACATGGACTATGACAGAGTCATAACAGTACCTGCTGTTGAGAGACTTGAGTGCGTAGAGTATGTGATATGGTGGATTCTATCACCTGATAGACAACTAACTGTGACTTTCTCCTTATCCAGTCTGGTGAGAGGCACATCTCTGTGTCTCACAATGGAGTCTCCTTTGACTCATATGTTGGGTTTATGGTGAAGCCTTAGTGGCTGTGAGACACAGATGTGTGGACTATGCATGGTATGTGGTATGGAGGGCTGCATGTGTTTTGCCTCAGAGGTCTCTTTTGTTTGGGTATGTTTATGTGGAGGACCTCCGCATATATGTGTATGTTGTATAGGTGTGGGTGCTGTTTGAGGTGTAGTGATTGTGCTGGCAACCTTTTTGGTGCTAGATATACTGGTTTGAGGAGGAGAGAGCTTGGACTCTAAGTTCCTAATGTAGTCACTGAAAGCCTACTTTGCCTTTCTGGAGAAACGACACCAATTGTATATACCACCACTCAACAGTAACAGTAATTTTCTGGCTGTTCAGGTTTCTAATGTAATTGCATCTCTCACAAATTGTGTTCCTAAGTGGTAGTAATAGATGGTTGTCCATGTACATAAGGCAGTTGCTACACTGTCTCAGGATGCCCATATCAACCAGGTGAAACTGTAGGAAATTGTCCATCCATATTTGTCAGAATATGAGTGAGAAAGCCTAAAGCCCAAGTGCTTAAACCAAAACTAAGAGCTTAGAATAACACTTAACAATTTAGACAGGCTATAAACAAGTAGTAATAAATGCAACAGAAAAGATACAGTTGAACACTTTAGAGAACAGACAGCAAGTAGCAGGAAAAACAAAGCAAAATGAAGTACCAGAGTTGTAGGAAAAAACACAAATTAGAAAAATATAAGCAGCTGAATAAAGTGGGGGGGTTTGTTATAAAGTGGAAAGGGAGAGAGCCTGGAGAGAAGCAGGAACAGAAGATAATTCAAGTTTAAGGGACTGAGGGGTTTGGCCTTCCCAAATGATCTCTTTATTAGGTAGAATGAGCTAAAGAGATGGGACTAGGAGGAGTGTCCCAGATCAAATTTACAGTAGAGGTGGGCAACTGCGAAAGTCAACAACTTTAAAAAGGAATTTCACACAAAGGTAATATTTTTATACCAGCAAGACAAAAGTCAAGCCTTGTGACAATCAAATAACACAAAAGCTGTTAGACCAGTTTTACCAACTTTAAGAACACAACAGCAACAGGGTGGGAGGGTGGAAGAAAAAAAATTTCATCACAGATCAGAAAATAAAATTCAGCCAGCAAATATATAAATAATTCAGTCAAGCAAAAATAAAGACAGTGGAGAACACTGAACAGTTAAAGTGCCAAAAATATACTTATCAGCTCTACATTTCCAGATTGTTAGAGAAGCACTCTCATTCAGAATACAAGGAAATTCTAGCAATGCAATGTATGATATGCTTGTTTGTTTTCTGGGAGCCAAATTTGTAACCATGACCTAATTTGTTAAGATAGCATCTTAATGGGTTAAGGGAAGACAAAAGAGCAGCAATGACAAAGAGGTACCCTGGAGTATCCACCTTTGAATTTTTATCCCTAGTTTGTATACATACATACATACATACATACATACGTGCATACAAATATTTCAAGCACTGGTATTAATGCCCTTCTAACTTGCCAATATACAAAAACATTTGTTCCCATAATAAGTATCCAGGCTGTTCTTAAATAATATCTAAGCTAGTACTTGCTTTAATGTAATTTGGTAGTTTATTCCATACATCAGCTTCTCTGTCAGAGAACCAATTAGTACACTTCTCATTTCTCTAGAATCTCATACATAGGGTGTCTGATGATTCTCTAGTACATTTCGTTAACCCCAAACATTCCCAGAGGTAGTTGTCACTAAATGCCCTATATACCTGAATAAGATCTCCTCTTAGATATCTGTGAGAGACGCTGTACAAATTCAGATAATATAGTCTTTTATAATAACTTAAATTTTCAAATCCATGGATACTCTTGGTGTATTTCCATTGCACTCTTTCCAGTTTACTCATGCTTGTTTTCTTATAGGGTTTCCATATTGTTATTCCATACTCATGTTTGGGTCTAATGTAACTAACAAACAATGACTTCATTATTTTTGATTTCCTAGACTTTAGAAATCTTTTTATACAACCTATAGTTCTATAACTATCATTAACCAATTGGTTGATATGATTAGAAAACTCATAGCTGAATCTACCCATATACCCAGGTCCTTAAATGAGTCAACAGTTTCAATCCCTGTGTGCTGTATTAAATATTCACCTGTCACTTTATGCCTATCAAATCTCATATGCTTAGTTTCTGATGTATTTATCAGCATATTATTCTCCTGTGCCCAAAAGGTCAATTTAGTCAAGTTATTTTGCAGACATGCCTTATCTGTAACACATGTAATCAGTTTACCCAATTTCAGGTCTTCTGCATATAGACTGTAGAACACCTCAGATGAAAAAGTTAGGTCTGAAAGACACCATCTAAACAAGTAAGGGCCTAGGACAGAGCCCTGTGGGACACCCTGACTGTAACCAAGGATTTTGCCTGTCTAGTTGCTGTATGATACTTGCCATGTCCTATTTTAAGCCATGCAGATGTCCATCTTATCAAGAGTACATCAATACCTAGTTGTACTAATTTATTGATCCGTGTTATGTGTATGACCCTGTCAAATGTTGAAGTTAAATCTATATAAATTGCATCAAAGCACAATTTTTCATTCATAGCTCTTATTATATTGTTATCGAACATCATGTTACAGGTGGTAATAGATCTGTTGTCAACATATGCATGCTGATATGTGGTTTCAAGTCCCAACCTATCCAGTTCTGACAATAACTTATCCAATATTACCTACTCCATTATTTTTCCAAAACATGAAAGTAGACTTAAGGGTCTGTATGACTCTGGATTTGTCCTACTCCCCTCTCCCTTAAACACAGATTTAATAAATGCATGTCTCCAAACTTGAGGAATCTCTCCATATTTATATGACCTAGTGAATAATAAATATAATTAAGAAAAGCTCCTAAATGGAAAACCCCATGCACGAACGCAGTACCTAACTTCTGGCTAAAAGTATTAACACTGTTACATGAAGATTTTACTGTAGTAATTTGCCCTTTATCATGGCTTAGCTACTGAGTGGTTTGCCACTGTTTCATGGTCATGGCAATGTAATTGATCAATGTAGGGTGTATCTTGTACATCTATAAACACTCCTTTATCCATGAATGTGGGATGCTGTCAAATGCTTTTTTTGTACTCTATCCATACCACACTTAGATTCTTCCCCTTTTTTGCAATTTGTCTTTATTTAGCAACAGATTATCCTTTTTTCCATGTGATTTTCTTTTGTTACAGTTTTGTGCTATTGCCATGATTCAGTTTTCTTCTAAATGACTATAAACTCTGTCAGCATCAGTTCCAGTATATACAGTAGTTTATACATTGTGAAAAGGCAAGTTATTTGTCTATAATTTTTAGGATATCTTGCAGGTTCACTCTTCAGGAAGAGTATCATTTTTCCTGTTGTTAACAAGGTTGGTGTCTGTTCAGGATGCACATATAAGTAGTTATTATCAGGGCTAAATCTTCATGTAACAGTGTTAATACTTTTAGCCAGAAGTTAGGTACTGCGTTCGTGCATGGGGTTTTCCATTTAGGAGCTTTTCTTAATTTTGTTTCAGTTTCTTTGGCCGTTACTTCATCCCATTTCATATCCCTTTCATTTCAACTTCTTATTGTTTCTTTTAACTCTTTTGTCCATTCAACATCTTTCTTATGCTCCACAGGGTCTTCATACATATTTCTCCAAAATGTGTCTATTTCTTCTTTTTTGGTGGCATTTCTATTCCTTTTGTTTTGTTTCCTAATTCTCTATAAAAGATTTTGGGGTCATCAATGAATTACTTATTTTGTATGTTTCCTTTATATTTATCTGCATATCTTCTAAGTTTTTTCTGCCTGTGCTGGTATCTTTAGTTTATTGTTTGCAATAGTGTATGATAGATCCTGTTTGTTTCTGATACTGCACATTGCTTTTATAATGTCTGTCTTTCTGAGTATTTTTGTTCATCTGTTCCCAATTCTATACTCTTCTAACAGTGACAGTTCTTGATGTAATTGCTTTATAGTTTTCTCTGTTTGATGCTTCCATGATGGCATTTGATTTCTTCCCATCCTTTCCCTTTCTGTTTGCACTTTTTAGTAAGACTTTATCTGCTATTAATTTAGCTTCATAGTAATATATCCTATTTACTTCATAAAACAGCATAGAATAAACAACACAAAACTAAAAGAACAATTCTATAAGTACCAGCTCTTCAGAGAAGACACATACACAGTCAAATTGTATTTAGCACTTTCACTCTTTTCTAATAATCCACACAAGAACTTCATCAGAACCAAACAACTCAAACATACTGTTCAAAAATGGGGCCAAAACAGTCATGTGGTATAAAAACAACCAATCATTGCCTGTCTTTATAGTAGGTTAAAAATGCCTGAAACAAAATATATTGTATCAGATTTAAGGCAGAATAGATGCTATTTAAAACTTTTGTGCTGACAAGAAAATTTTAATGTTAATATGATCATTGACTCCAGGGTGTTTGTCAGCTCTTAGCGCCTTGGCCAATAGGCCTTCCAAGAGTGATTTTATTACACATACTGAAACTTTATGTAATCATGAAGAAAATACAATTAATAAACACTTAAGCATTTATCCAATCACAAATTTCCAATTGCACTCTTTATTGAGCCCAAAAAGGCTCTAAAGTGCCATATTTTAAAATAAACAATGTCTCCTTCCTTAAAAGTTTTCCCTTTAAGCTAGTACACTCACCCATTCATACCTCAACTTTTTCCAACACACAGCCTTTAAGAAATTTGGGATTAGCATGATGAAAAGATAAAAAATGGCCGGCTAGAGGGCTGTCCAATTTCTTATTTATTATATCCTTAACATGTTCCTGAAAATGTACCTTAAAACTCATAGTAGTTTCCCCAATCACAAGCACATTTCAAGGCATAAACAACTCCTGCCTTATTGCACATATATTCATTATTAGCCATAAACCTGTTGCCATTAACATTTAGAAATGACTTAACCAGATGTTTACAAATAGAGCATTTGTCACAAGGTGTAGTTCCTTTAGTGACTATAACATTTTACTCATACTAACATCTGGTGGAAGAAAATGATTATGAATTACCATATTAGACAAATTTCTAGATCTGTAAGAAATATTCACACACCTAGAAAACACCTCAATCAGATCTCTGTCTCATAGCAACATAGGCCAAAATTGTCTGACCTTCTTAACTACTAAATCAGTAATTACATTAAAGGTGGTTACAAAATCAATTTCAGCCTTATTTTTGCTGGTATTATTTTCCAAATTCTGTGAATAGAAAGTCCTATACCTAGACATATTAGTAGCAATTTTCTCCCTACTATTCAAAGCATTACATGACTCAGTATTACTCTGGTAGATATTTAAATTATCCTTCTCGTATCATATTTTCATAATTTTTTGTTTAGCTTGTGCCACAATCCTTCTGTCATACCCTCTGCCGATGAACATTTGTTCAGCACCCAATATTTCCCTATCAAATAGGTGATCAGTCCCACACAACCTGTTAATCCTTAAAAACTCATTATAAGGAAGCAAAGAAATTAAGTGGTGGGGGTGGCAACTGTTTCTTTGATTAAATTTTCTGTGCCTACCAGTCTCCAAACCATTAAGTTGGATATCCAAAAAATGTATCTGATAACCCAGCTGTACTCCATCAAACTGGAGCCCCATATGATAATCCAGGATGATCCAGAAAAGGTGGATTGCGGATGCCCATCAATGCTCTAGTGAATGGGTTTGTATATTAATTGAAAAGGACCACCTTAAGAAACAACGTCTAAAAAGGAGATGGGTAAGTGGGGAGCTGTAAAAACACTTACGCTCTACTAAATTAGATGAAATACTGTGTGATGTGAATTCTAGGTTGGTGGATTTGGAAAATGAACTGGTTGAATGGAAGGGTGTTAAAATTAATAGCGACATTAAAGACTGTAGTTCAGATAAAGCATTTCTTAGGAAGCAGAATAACAAGAGAGTGTCTTCCAGTGGTGGGAGGGGCAAAGGTTATAGTAACACCTCTGCTACCAGTTCGGTTTCATTTGCAATGTTGGATGAAGCAGAAGAAAAGTTTGGGGCCATTGGTGCGATGGAACAATTTCCAGCATTGCCAAAGCACAGAATCCTGCAGATATGAACCAGCATTTTCAGAACAGCAGCAACTCTAAATTTAACAGCAACAACAGAAAACATGGTCATAATGATGGGGGACAATTTAAAAGTAATGGAAGAAATTCGAAGGGTCAGAATGGAAAGACAAAACGATGGAACTAGTAAGTGTAGTTCCTTGACTGACTCTTTAGTGTTGAATTTGTCTAATTGTGAAGTATCTGATGTTGTACTATCAGTGTTGAACCTAGGGCTCAAGTTTATCGCCACCGCCTTGCCTAGATTGCACATGCTTAAGACAGAAATGCTCTTGCTTAGTAGAAAATTACATTTACCTGATTTTTTTAATAAATGTGACAATGGTGGCTTATTGAATTTAAATGTTAACTGATAATTTTTTTATTCTTGTTGCTCTTCTCAGGAAAACCTTGATCATTTTGATGATAATTTTGCTGTGAATGCATATAGCAGCCCGAATACAAATACAATCAAGGCAAAGAGTCGTTACATTCTACCTTTTACTAATTCTACAATTCAAAGCTATATTTCCATCTTAAATTTTGAGATTGAACAGCTGTATTGTGAATGTATGAATAACAAATCTAATATATGTTATAATTTGAGTAAGGAACAATGGCTTGCTTTTTATGATTTTTGTCGGGATAGAAGTCTGGTGGTTAAACCATCGGATAAGGAAAATCAAGTTGTGATTTTGCATTATATACAATATTTAGAAATGTGTTATGCCCACTTGAAAAATGAAAAAGTGTATGAGAAGTGTACATTTCTAAATATAATGAAGCTATTGATGCATATCAATTGTTATTGAAGAAAGGCCTAAGGTTAGGCTATTTTACAGCTGCTGATTTAGAAAAAAAAAGTTTACTGTGGACAATACAAGTATAGCAGTGTTTTATTGTCTTCTTAAAACACATAAAGGTATTAATACTCTATGTGGTAGGCCAATTGTGTCAGCTGAAAAGTATTTTTTGAAAAATATCTGTATATTGTTACATGAAAATTTGAAAAAATATGTCTTTAACACCTTATCTTACATTTGAAATAGCCAGGACCTTTTGAATAAAATTAAGGATATTGTATGGAATGATAATATGTTCTGGCTTTGTATGGATGTTAAGAGTCTTTATACAAACATAAGATATAATATAGGTATGCAGGCCCTTTCTCATTTTCTGGGCGATTCTCCTATGTCCCATTCTTTGAAGGATTTGGTTCTTTTTTGTTTAAAGAATAATTTCTTTACTTTTAATGGGGAGATTTTCTATCAGTTACAGGGAACAGCCATGGGGGCAGCTTTTGCCCCCATGTATGCAAACTTGCTGATGGCCAAATTTGAGGAAGAATATATTTATCCCCATTTGTTCTATAAACCCAGGGTAATTGTTTACTTTAGATCTATAGATGATTTAATTTTTTTGTGTAATGGACCAGTAGAGATGCCCAGCTTTTTGTTAAAGATCTGCAAGTTAATCATATGGGGCTCTAGTTTGATGGAGTACAGCTGGATCATCAGGTAAGTTTTTTTGGACATCCAACTTAATGGTTTGGGGACTGATATTCACAGAAAATTTAATCAAAGAAACCAGTTCTTATATGGGATGAGTTGCCATCCCCACCACTTAAGACTTTTTATTCACAGAATCTGGAAAATAATACCAGCAAAAATAAGACTGAAATTTATTTTGTGACCACCTTTAATGTAATTACTGATTTAGTAGTTTAGAAGGTCAGACAATTTTGGCCTATGTTGCTATGAGACAGAGATCTGATTGAGGTATTTTCTAGGTGTGTGAATATTTCTTACAGATCTAGAAATTTGTCTAATATGGTAATTCATAATCATTTTCTTCCACCTAATATGGTAATTCATAATCATTTTCTTCCACCAGATGTCAGCATACCTCTCAGCCTGGAAACATCAAAAATCTGGACAAGGCACATGAAAAATATGTACAAATCTGTATGCTGATTAACATAAAATTAGCATACATCATTATGCAATCCTGCCCACTCCAATGGAATTATGGGATACCAACTTTCAAATGCAAATTGAAGAAAATACAACCAAAATATGGCACTAGAGTCACCCTGCAGCCATTCCAATGTCCCATTACCTGGCTATTTTTCCCCATTTGCCATAAACACTAATGTGCATACTGCTTTACTTCTACATTGATTATTTGGATTTTATTTTTACATTTTATAGCACAATGCACAAACATTAACAGACATTTGCTAAACAAAGCAATAACTGTCTCACAATGAAAATAAACATATCATTAAAACTTCTCTGCCCTTGAAACTCACATTCATTGAAACAGCATTGAAACCCACACCACATCCAAAGAAAATGCATCTGGCCAGTGGTGGATAAAGATTACCTTTGGGCTGTTTTCAAATCATAGGCCCCTTGCACACAAAACAAGAAACATACATGGGGTCTTTGATACACCTTTCTGACTTTAATTTATATTCATTGTATAATACAGCACACTTGTTAGATTTAGAGTGCATTTTAAATTTACTGTTTGAACATTTTTCCAGTAGGCGATGAAACAAAATGAAGCAATGACAAAACTGCCCAATTCAGAACATTTCCATCATAAAATTCTACTTACACACACACACATTTTTTTTCTTATAGTGCAGCACAGTATATAATCATTTTGATTTTCTGTTACTGAATTTGGGTTAATATTTTTTGCTCTTTCCACTGAGACAAAAGTGCCCTTGTGCATGACATTTGCTCACTTCTGTTCTATCTGTAGTTACACCCTTGACGTGTTACACCCACCTCCTTTAAAAGTACAACACGGTACAATATCAGCAATACATCTAGACTGTGGGAGAAGAACCCACAGTCTTCTGTATCAAAAGCAAGCATTTAACCTGCTATGCTATTAACAATGCAAGCAGACTCAGCATAAGCAACACTAAACTTCTCTTCCCCTGAAGCAAGCACAAGAAATCTGGAAAAAGTCAAATTTTATTTTGGGGGGGCAGGACAAAAGCCTAAAAACCAGGGACACATTTTAAACATTGCTTGTATAATTTTGGAAAGTTGCTAGAATAAAATGTTGTTTTACCACGATGCGTTTCACTACCAAGTCTTGAACCTAGGACCCTGTGCACTACAGTCAGAGCAACATACCACTATGCCAAATCAGCAGTTTTCTGAACTTAAATGGCTGTCATTTAGTGAATTCAGTTCTCATGTCTTACCATAGCTCTCAGTTATCTTAGCACAAAAATCCTGGACAACACCAAAAATGGGGAATACAGAATTCAGTTCTCACTTCTCACCATAGCTCTCAACTTGTTAGCACAAAAAAAACTGGACAAAGCCAATAATAGGGGAATACATTACAGCCTTAAAATAGGGACAAACTTCGAATACTGACATTATAAACCTAGAAAATGCTAGAATAAAAGGTTTTGTGCTAACATTTATTTTCTGAAGAATATGAAGTCTGAAATTTAAATGCCTGTCATTATTTAGTGAATTCAATCCTTCACTGACTTGCCATAAAAAGCCATAAAACCACAGATTTTATGAAGAACAGAACAAATATGAGGCATAAATCTGGAGCTTTCACAGGGGGTGGTGGGTAGGGACTTTAGGCTCTTGTCACTTGTACCAAAGGTACAAAATTTGAGCCTGGGTACCTCCTCTAGTCACCAGATATATTCACCTGGGGCATTACACCCACACCCACACACACACCTTCCATATACAAGTACTGAAACGGCACACAGACACCTTCCATACACAAGTACTGAAACGGCGCACACACACACACACACACACACACACACACACACACACACACACACACACACACACACACACACACACACACACGCACACACACCTTCCATATACAAGTACTGAAATGACACACACACACACCTTCCATATACAAGTACTGAAATGGCACACACACACATCTTCCACATACAAGTACTGAAATGGTACACACACACACCTTCCATATACAAGTACTGAAACAGCACACACACACCTTCCATATGCAAGTACTGAAATGGCACACACACACATCTTACATATACAAGTACTGAAAAGGCACACACACACCTTCCATATACAAGTACTGAAAAGGCACACACACACACACACTTTCTGAAAACAGCACACACACACACACACACACACACACACACACACACACACACACACACACACACACACACCTTCCATATACAAATACTGAAATGACACACACACACCTTCCATAAACAAGTACTGAAACAGCACACACACCTTCCATATACAGCAGCTTCCATTAAGTTCCATATACAAGTAATGAAATGGCAGCTTCTATACCTCTGAAACACCCATTGCTTTGTCGGCAGCTCGCAGTAGCGATCAGCCTCACCACTCTGAAATGTTCATTCCTCAGTCTTGCAGCTCATATAAATTCACTGGCACCACCAGACTCGCATCGCGGCATTCAAAACATTTGGAAAGGGATGTATGCATGAGCTGGAAATGTATGCATGTTGAGACTTGACCTTGATTCCAACAGGCTGGCTGCTAACACATGTAGATGACGTCATCACATGTGCGATGACATCAGCTCAAAAAGCTGGGATTTATTTTTTTAAATAAAAGTGCAGGGAAATCGGGAATTAAGGGCTGCCACTCAGGAATTGTGACACCCCATTATTTGGACACCAAAACTATTTTTTTACCAGGTAATTCAGTATGGTTGGAAGGTATGGATGTCAGTATGAGTAAAAATGTTATAGTCACTAAAGGAACTACGCCTTGTGGCAAATGCTCTATTTGTAAACATCTGGTTAAGTTATTTCCAAATATTAATGGCAACAAGTTTATGGCTAATAGTGAATACACGTGCAATACAGCAGGAGTTGTTTATGTCTTGAAATGTGCTTGTGATTTGTATTATATTGGATAAACTTCAGGAACATGTTAGGGATATAAGAAATAAGAAATTGGACAGCCCTCTCTGGGGTCTTTTTATCTTTTCATCATGCTAATTCCAAATTTCTTAAAGGCTGTGTGTTGGAAAAAGTTGAGGTATGTATGGGTGAGTGTACTAGCTTAAAGGAAAAACTTTAAAGGAAGGCAACATTGTTTATTTTAAAGTATGGTACTTTAGAGCCTGTTGGGCTCAATAAAGAGTGCAGTTGGAAGAAATTTGTGATTGGATAATTGCTTAAGTGTTTGTTAATTATATTTTCTTCATGATTATGTAAGCTGATCTGTATGTGTAATAAAATCACTCTTGGAAGGCCTATTGGCCAAGGCGCTAAGGATTTTTATTAAAACTCTTATACTTCTTGGTACCGTTGGCTATTTTGCTGTTTTTTTCATTTTTTTTTTCATATACTTCCTTGCATGGTTGTTAGTTATTTGTCAGCTCTTAACCTGATCTGCCAGAAAGATTCTCGGCATTCAAGCCGTACCTTATAATTCCCTAAAAAGTCCTCCAAACTGACAGCTTCCAGTACACTAAAAGTAAATTTCTTAAAACAAGAACAATGCAATGAATGCTTTGCTAATGTATTATTTTGATCTTTATTTTGAATGCTAAATTATGCTTGTTAATTCTGCAGGCAAATTTTCTAAAGTTTTTCTTACATAGAAGCAAAGTCATATTTCACATTGTGCAATGTAAACCACTCCAAATGAATTACAGTAAAATCTTCCAAGGCACCAAAAGGATAAGTCAAGAGCTCAGTTGTAAGTGCAGGAAGTGTTATTTATGAACTTGCATTGTTTGCATCTCCTGCATTTAAAGGTGCCTGGGGGGGAAAGTCCAGTGTTTTTGAGATGTGAACTTCTTTGCAAAAAGGAGCTAATGTTGTACAATCTTTTATATGTACACACAGACCCCCGGATTCTCAAAAGCTTGCATAGAGTGCAAAATGAGTGCAGGAGCTCACGCAGGCAATATGTCTGCCGTGTGATCCAGGAACAGCCAGCAGGGCCGTGCACAAGAGCTCCAGCACTAATCTTGCAAAGACTAAGCCCTGGTATGCAAATCACCTAATTTGCAGGAAAAATCCATGCAAATGAGGTGATTTTGCAATCCAGGAAGCTTGCAATAGTCCGTGCAAGACTAGTGCAATCTGCAGAAATGTACTCTGTTAGTAACCGAGTACATTTCTGCAAATTCCAAAATGGAGCTATGACAGCTCCAAATAAAGGCTGCATATCATTGAGGAAGCATGCCAATGGCCAAGTATAAGGCCAATGGCAATGCAAACTGTTTAAAAAATAAAAAAATCAACTTTGTTTTTTTCGCCGATCTCAGCTGTTTAAGCATAGGGCAGTGGCATGCAAACGGGATTGGGAGGAAAATAAGAAAATAAACTTAAAAAGAGCATTTTAACTAAAAGCAGTATTCTGCCATGCAAGCCAATGGCAGGCATAAGGCGGGGGGGCTCAGTGTGGGACATGTAACTATGCATTAGAAGGCAATCCTATGCAAATGAGGGGAAGGATAGTGAATCCCAGATTTCCCCAGGATGTGAGGCAGGTCCCAAGAGTTTAAGAGTATAAAGAGCTGGGTGCAAGACTAGGATATAGGTGACATCATGGGGGGTGTCTCAGGCATACTGTAAGTGGATTGGAGCCCTGTGGCTCGGGATTGCTCCTAGCTTAGCACAGCTAAGCTAGAGTTGTGTCCAAACCTGCCTAGTACTCTTTACAAAGAGTAAGCGGGTATGCGCACCACACACTGGGTTTGACAGGAAGAAAAAGGAATTTAAACCAGGAAATAGCAGCTCTGTTCACATTTGAGCACTCCATTTGTGGGGCGCGCACACAGGCTTAAACAGGGAGGCAATGGGAAGGGAAAACAGCAGTAGGAAGGTAATCAAGGAGAACTAGCTTAGCTGGCAAGTGAAATGTATCAGAATCAGCCAATTACACAGACAACAGACCAGCCCAGCCCAGAACACTACTATAAACTAAGCAAACACCTTCCCCTCTGGTTTTCCACAGTCTACACCACCGGTGTATACAAGCGGGGAAATTTTAACAAACAAGCCTACAAAATGAGAAGGGCTGCAGCAGGCAACATAGAGCAACATGTGCAAGAGGCAGAGGGTGGTGAGGATGTGAATGCTGCCGAACAACCCACAGTGAGGAGATGGAGAAGAGTGTACAGACCCAGGGTAGCCTACTAGGGGCTACATGAGCTGGATATAGTGGACCTCTATAGGGTGGGCAGAGACCTCCTACAGCAAATTGTTGAGCTGTGCCGGCCACACCTGACACACCAAACTGGCCAAGGAGAACCCATCCCAGCGGATACCAAGGTATGTGTAGGCCTAGGTATACTAGCCACAGGTACCTCCCAAAGCACAACTGGGGATATCATGGGGATCTCACAGACATCAGCATCCAGAATATTCCACCAGTTCCTGGATGCCATGGCAGCACATGCCAGTGAGCATGTATATTTCCTCAACACACGTGAGGTGTTAACCAGCAATATGCGTCTCTTCCACCAAATAGCAGAATACCGTAGGGTAATGGGTGCTATAGACTGCATGCACATATACATCAAAGCACCACCCGGTGAGCAGGGTAGGGCCTACATCAACCACAGGGGCATCCCCTCCATCAACTGCCAGGTCATATGTGATGCCCATGGCATTATAATGAATATGTGTGCTGGCTGCCCTGGAAGCTATGACGATTCCCACATATGGCATCTGACACAGCTGTACCAGAGATTTACCAATGTGGACATCCCCTACGGTCACCTAGTGGAGGATGCTGGGTACCCACTGGTGCCATGGCTGATGACACCCATCAGAAATGCACACACACCTGAACATCAACGCCATAATGAAACACACGCACAGGCCAGACATATAATAGAACATGTGTTTGGGATGCTCAGGTCACAGTTCCAGTGCCTGGACACATCCGGCGGAGCCTTGCAGTACTTACCAGCTACATGTACCCAAATTGTCATGGTATGTGCTATGCTACACAATATGATCCTGTGGAAACAGCTGCAGCAGGAACAGCATGGGGCAGGGCCACACAGCCACCCACCAATGCCAAGGCATGTACAGGCACAGAGTGACTCAGAGGAGGAACAACCTGAGCCTGCCCAGTAGGCAGAAGGAGGCATGCCCAGTATGACCTGGCCTTGGCAAAGAGGCAATGCATAGCATATGCACTGACATAGTAGGAACCCAGGGAATGACACCTCTCGCTGAGTCGCACAAACAGCAAAGGGATGCCAAACATGATACTACCTGTGCTCAACCATGTATAGGGAGTGTACTATGCGCATCCGAAATAGGCAGCCCTCCAGCACCATCCTCAAGTCTGGCACACCCTCAAGGTAAGTCAATCAACCTACCAATTACCAAATGGAGTAGAATGTGTTGTTACCTGTAGCTATGGTATGGATGTGAGCATGCAAGGGAATTGGGTGAGTGAATGTTATGGCAGCAAACAGTAGACACCCATAGTGGCACCATGACATCTGTAACACATACTGGAGTCACCATAGTAGCCAGTACTATACAGGGTGACAAACCCTACTGCAGGAAATGGGCTGAGGCACAAGTGTGTCCATAAGACCTACACGTACCAGTCAGGAAGGTGCACATACCCAACAACAGTTTCAGTCAGCAGGACAGGTGTAGACAAACGCAACCAAATGCTGTACTATGGCCTTTGAATGAGCCTTATGGGTAACCCCTCCCCCAGGCCTACACAGACAGACTACAGTAGGCCAGGCAGTTGGATGTAAGTTGTGAAGGCTAGGAAGTCCGAAACTAATATGTAGGTAATTAAAGCTAAGATCTGTAGTACACTGGTATGCCTCTAGCCAGCACAATAGGTAAGACTACAGACTGAAATTGAGTACCTGACATACCAGTACATTCCTAGCAAATGTGCACAAGTGTCAGGTGTGCCCCCCATCCTACGTACACTTATAGTAACAGTCAGGTGTGCCCCCCCACTCATGTGTAGAAATGTAGAAACAGTCAGGTGTCCCCCACCGCTATACAGAAATGTAGCAACAGTCAATGCCAAGTGACCAATGGATACCCTGCAGACACAGCATGCTATCTGTCTGTGTACAACACAAAGGTTAGCACCCGCAGTACAAACTACCTGGACTTGATCCACACATGCAATGCAGATGGCCATACTGGGCATGCTCACACACTTAAACACAAGAAGGCCATGTCTGCAAACACCAGTGGACCAGACATATCTGGCAGTCGCAGTTCTTAGAACAGACACATGTCAGTATGCACCACTCCTGCCTCTCACACACAGTGGATAGGAATACAGACACATATGTAAGGACAACACACTATAATAGGCCAAATGTAGACAGCCATAGATGTGTGGAAGAGGGTGACTGTGACAAGGAGCCGTCTGGACCTGTCCCACCCAGCATACAGCCAAAGGGCCCCAAACACATGAGATGCAAATGTCACTCACTGCAGATACTAGCCACCGGTATCTGTCAGCATGACAGGCTATGTGGTGCACGTGCCAGCTGTGCAACATGACTGTACAAGGAAGTAGTCATCTAGTAGCTGTATACATGTACCTGTGACATATGTCCCCATGTGTGCCTGCATGTGGCATGTCAACCCCTACATGAATGGGTTATGGCCCATGCACACACTGCCCTCTCCATAGCAGTATTACGGCAAGCCTGCTGAGGTCATCCAATGTGTAATACACCTTTGGGTGAGCTGTAGCTCAGTAATCTCCATGGTGCATCCCATAACTGTGTCCTGCTGTTGTAATAAACTAGTTAAATAGAAGTTCTAACCCCAGACATGGCAATTGTGTTTGTGTGTGTGTGTGTGTGTCTGTCTGACTGTGGAGAGAGAAATGCTTTTTAGGCTACTCGCATTCCATGCAATTCATATACTCAGCTTTGCCAAGGCTGCTGATGTCACTCACCTAGAAATACACCTCTGGGAAAGTCATACTCCATTAATCTCCATAGCGCATCCTGTAACTGCATACTGCTGTAGTGTGCTAAAGTAGTTCAGTAGGTGTTCTAACTTCACAACTGGCAACTGTGTGTGTGTGTGTGTGTGTGTGTGTGTGTGTGTGTGTGTGTGTGTGTGTGTGTGTGTGTGTGTGTGTGTGTGTGTGTGTGTGTGTGTGTGAATCTGTGTGTGTCTGACTGAGTAGAGAGCAATGCTTTTAGGCTACTCACACTCTGTACAATTCATATACTCAATTTGGCAAGGCTGCTGATGTCACTTACCTCGAAATACACCTCTGGGAAAGTCATAGCACAGTAATCTCTGTAGCGTGTCCTGTAACTGTGTACTGCTGTAGTGTGATAAAGTACTTAGGTAGGTGTTTTAACCTCAGACTTGGCAACTGTGTGTGTGTGAATCTGTGTGTCTTTGACTGAGTAGAACACAGTGCTTTTTAGGGTACTCACACTCCTTAGAATCCAAATACTCAACTTTGGCAATGCTGCTGATGTCACCCACCTAGAAATACACCTCTGGGAAAGTTGTAGCTCAGTAGTCTCTGTAGCGCATCCTGTAACTGTGTACAGCTGTAGTGTGATCAAGAAATGTGGTAAGGTTCCATCTCCACTCATAGCAGTTCTGGATATGTGTTCCAATGTCTGTGTATGGATTGCTGATGTCATTCATTGTGAAATACAACTTTGTGGATAAAGATCTGCAGTAATCCCTGTGGTGCGACCTATAACTGTTACATACTGTAGTGTGATATAGGCCTTGGTCAGGGGTTCAGTAACTGCACTTGTTGGTTGTGGATGTTTTGTGTGTGTCTCACTGTCTGTATAAGGAGCAATGCATTTTAGGCTAGTCACCTGCAGTACAGTTGGAATGCCCTTCTTTGGTAATCCTGTTGATGTCATTCATTGTGAAATACACCTTTGGGGAAGGCTTTTTCTAGTAATCCCTGTGGTGTGTCCTATAACAGCTCTAGGCTATCGTGTGATATAGACCTCAGTCAGGGGGTTCTGTACCCACACATGGCAGTTGTGGATGTTTTGTGTGTGTCTCACTGTCTGTGTAGGGAGCAATGCATTTTAGGCTAGTCACTCACAGTACAGTTTAAATGGCCTTCTTTGGTAATTCTCCTGACATCATTCATTGTGAAATACACCTTTGGGGAAGTTTCTTTAGTAATCCCTGTTGTGCGTCCTATAAAAGCTCCATGCTGTAGTGTGATATAGACCTTGGTCAGGGGTTCTGTATCCAAACATGTCAGTTGCGGATTTTTTGTGTGTGTCTCACTGTCTGTATAGGGTGCAATGCATTTTAAGCTAGTGACTCACATTACAGTTGAAATGGCCTTCTTTGGTAATGCTGCTGATGTCATTCAATGTGAAATACACCTTTGGGGAAGAAGTGCTTCAGTAATGTCTGTGGTGTGTACTATAACTGTGTAGGGCTGAAATGTAATAAACTAATTAGGCCGGGGTTCAACTCCCAGACCTGACAAGTGTGCGTTTGTAACATGTGAGTGTGGGCAATGTGGCGGAGGCAGGGTTGATCATTTTGTTTATGGTGGCCCTACTATATATCACAATGTCAACCATACAGGGATAACAGATGTAAATTAGCTGAGAGGCTGGGGTGCACAGCCATACCCATATATGTGACATCAAGGCCAGCCGCGTGTATGGCTGTGGGGGGGAAGCTTATTCGTACAAGACATTTAGTGTGTGAGGCCTCTCAATCCCATTAACGGTGCATGTGGACATATGTGTATTTGTTAATCTGCCATTGCTACCTACAGATGTATGGCCATATATACCTATATGGATTTATATATCTGCTAATATATATAACTATGTCTGTATACACCTACATAGATATATATCTGCGTACACATATGTAACGTGCTGTGTATATGTAGACATATATGTGTCGATTTAGGCATATGCATGTATATATGTGCATATATATTGATATATATATATATATATATATATATATATATATATATATATATATATATAAACTACATATCTAGATATGTTGTATCTGTTTAGATATTACTATAGGTACACACACATACATCTAGATGTTGGTATACATTCTCTGTACTGTTGCATGACTGGACTGGATGATATGTTTCTGAAAACATCAAATCACTTCGTATCTGTCATGGCTTAGTGGTAAATCACTTTGTCTATGGTATGCAGGGTTCTTTGTTTGAGCCCTGCAAGAGCTGTTTATTTTGTTGCTGGGCAGAACATGGCCCATTGGATACACAGTGATTAAGGCACTTTACAGCAGTTTTAAGCAGGTTTGCGTGGAGCTAAGCAATGCCTACACTGGTTAAGCAAATCAGCAGCTAACTGAGTATAAGAAACTGTAACCAGACCTTAGCAGTGCTTATCTCCATGCAAACCCATGCAAACCCATGTACAACTGCTTTAAATTGCCTTAATTACTCTGTATCCATCAGCCCTTGTTCTGTCTAGCAACAAAATAAAAAAACCTTGCTAGGTTCGACCCCAAGACCATGCACACCATAGCCTAAGTGATTTACCTCTAAGCCATCTCAGATACAATAACCCTGCTGTATTCACAAACATCAAGCCCAGTCATTCAACAGTACAGAGAATGTATTCCAACATGTAGATGTATGTGTGTGTGAAAATATATTAATGTTTAAATGGATACAACATATTGATATATGTAGATATATACACACATATATGTAAGCAGATATTTATATTGATATAGTTATATATGGACATACATCTGTAGATAAAGTGGGAACATAGCAGAAACATATATGTCCACATGCACCATTAACGGGGTTGACCAGGCACAAACAACATACATCATGCACGAATAGGTATCCCCCCACAGCCAAACATGCCTGCCCTGCAATACACTACAAGCTGTTGCAGATCCCATAACCAGGACATTACACAGCAAGGGCACAAGGTGTTAACAGTACTCCAGCCCATCTGTATGATGTCAGGCTGGTATCAGTAACATATCATGCAGTGCAGTCAGGCTCATAATGACCCCCATTTTGCAGTCGTCTGCTACCTTTGTTAGCCAGAGTCCCGTACTGTTGGCCTGTACTTCAGAGATGTAGATGCCAAACAACAGTGGTCTCAGGACTGAACCCTGAGGTACTCCACTTGTTTGGGGATGGATCTGGTGTCAGTTACACCTACAGTTTGGGTTCTGTCAGTAAGCCATGTGGCAAACCATCGAGTGGCATAGGGATGTATGGCCAGATTAGTATGTTAATCTATGTTTCCAAATTGGGGGATGGTGTTGAAGGGGTTGTTGAGGTCAACATAGGCTTCGTGGACTGCCTTACACTCTTCAACAGCTATGCAGACTGAGTCAAATCAGTCAATCAGTTTCAGGAGTCAAGACTGGCCCTCCGTGAGCCCAATTTGTGTGGGGTCCAGTGTTTGAGGGTTGCCAATGTCTGCATTTAAAACATCCCTGATAATGCATTCCATGGCCATGCAGATCAGGCTCATCAGGCTGATGTGATGGTAGTTCCAGGGATCACAAGTGGATTCCCCCTTGTGGAGTGGGATAACTGCAGCTGTGCGTCACTCAGTGGGCACCAGGCCTGATGTGAGGCTTTGACTGCACATGACAGGTGAGTTGCCATTCCATTTTGTAGTTCATGTAGTACACAGTCCAGGATGTCATCTGGTCCCATGGATGCTGTATTCTTAGCTGTGGGTAGTAGGTTTTTTGCCTGTGTGGCTATGATTACTGGGCAATGGAATCCTTTTTGTATTGCCATGGGCCCTTTTGGGGGTGAGAGGGGGTGAATGTGGCACTAAATTCATCTGCCAGGATATTGGCACATTCCGTGGGAGCAGTCTATGTAATGCCATTCTGTTGCAGCTCAGAGCACTTCTGATCATTGCCAGTTAGAATTCGGACATAACTATAGAATGCTGTGTGGTTGTCTGTGGAATCTGTGGCAATTTTAGTTACATAACCAGCTTTGGAGGATTCCATGAGGGATCTCAACGTCTTACTGGGGCTGGTAAGGGAGTTGTTTGCATCCTTGGATTATCCTGTTTTCTTCAACAGTGTCTACTGTCTGTTGTATACTCTGTTAATGGTAGGAGAACACCAGACTGGCTTGATTATTTGGGAGACGAGTGTTGTGCTTCTATGTGGGATGTTAGGAATCATGCACAAGTGGCTGTGCTCATACAGTGCCTTAGTGCATGATTCATCAGTTGAACTGTCAGCTCCTGTCTCCATGGGTGTTCCAAACATTGCCACTTCTGTCTTGAGTAGCATGAGGTTGGCCTTGGAGAGGTCTTTTATGGACAACTGTATATACATTCCTTTCACGTGTTTAGTTTGATTAGCCTATGGTGGGATTACTTTGGTGGAACCACAGCTCAATGCACTGTTGTGATGGCTTAGTGGTTAGTTACTGTGATTATTTTGTACTGGGTTCATGGCTTGAAAAAGCAGGTCATTTTTATTCTGGCCAGAACATCGGTTAATGCATACAGACTAATTAGGGCACTTTAGGTTAGTCACACTCAATACAATTCAAATGCCCTACTTTGGCAATCCTACTGATGTCAATCACTGTGAAGTACACCTTTGGGGAAAGAGTACTCCAGCAATCTCTGGCACATGCTATAACAGTGTAATACTGTAGTGTGATATGGAACTCTGGTAGGGGTTCTATTTGCACACATGAGACTTGTGGATGCTTTTGTGTCTGTTCCTATGCCTGTGTGGAGAGCAATGCATGTTTGGCTAGTCACACTCACTACAATTCATTCACTCTACTTTGGTAGTCCTGCTGATGTCACTCACTGCGAAATAAACCTTTGGGGAAAGAGTACTTCAGTAATCTCCATGGCATGTTCTGTAATGACATAGTGCTGTAGTGTAATAACTAGTTAGGTATGGGTTCTAATCCCAAATGTGACAAGTGTGTGTGTATCGTAATGTGTTGATGTTTATTGTTTGTGTCCTGTGTGGCGGTGGTTGTGAGTGTATAACAACTGGGCCCAATGTGGACTGTGTTTTCAAATTCTCTTATATGGTGCCCCTAGCATATATCACAATATCCACCATGCAGGGATAACAGATGTGATATCAGTACATAGTCAGTCACAGATTCAGTACCCTGGACTGGTAGGTGTGTGACACAAACATGCTTACCTTTTACTATCCCAACCCACCCTGACTTATCTTTGCCTCTGTCTGCCTCTCTCACTCCCTCTCTGATGGATTTGGAGACTTACACCTGCTTTGCTTAGGCAGCAGCATGTGTATTGTCAGTGATGCTCATGATTAGCCGATGGCCTCTGCATGGATTACAGCCCTCCTCTAGCTAATTGCATGTGGAACAGCTGTGGTAACATTCCCATAGCCAATTGCATGGAAACACACTCTAATATCTAGGAACATCATGTTGGTGTTGGGCCTTTTCATTCACTGTGAGCAGGAACTAGATCTGTTGTTTGACAAACAGCATCACAGATGGATGGGGGACTTACCTCTGACAACATACACTGTGGAAACAGGCCAACACACAGGAGGGGAATGTGCCTGTCCTGACTACAGACTGTAAGTGCTGCTATACTGCATTTGGGGTATTATTGGTTTAACAGGGTGTGTGTGGATATGGTTGTCCTACATGTTTTAATACTTGTCATGTCAGTGCTATGTTTATGAAGAATCCCCATCTGTAGGGTCATCTGCAGACTGGGCAGTGTGTGGTGCCTTGTGTTCCTTGTGTTACCCACAGAGCACCTATCTCTCAACTGCAGAAGGTAGTGTGAGGATTGCAGTCAGTAGATGATGACAGCCGGGAGAGTTACTGGTGTCATATCCCTCATAGGACATATGTTGCATCACACCCTGTTATGACAGGAGATGTATGTGGCCATCACAGCGACATGTCACTATTGGGCCTGTGTTTGTGCCTCCAGCCACAACCCTGTCAACCTTTGTAGATATGTCATGCAGTAGAGGGTGCATATGTTCTGTACACCATATTCATTGACAGCATATCTGATGACAAGCCAGTGAGATATCAGACTGCTACACATGTTATGTATAGTAGGGGGATGTATTTGAGGACATAGCCTGGGCACTCTGTGGTTGTGGTTGTGTGCATAGTACTGAAGGTATGTGTAAGTCTGGTAATTGTCGACAGTGTGTGTATAGTGCATATGTACTTTGGCCTGTGAAGAGACTGTGGTAGATTTCATTGTTCTTGGTCCTGTTCCATCTGATGTTACATGCTGCTCCACTGTATGTCACCCTATCAGCTTGCATGTTTGTAGGGGCAAACACACACATGTCCCAAACCACAGACAGCCATCAGACCACACTGTGTAGCAGCCCAGTATATGTAGGGTTGTTGTGTGAGTGGCTCATATGAGGATGGTGTACATCAGATAGTCCATATACTGTAATAGTACGCTAGCTTACCATATGTGGCTGTGGCTGTGTTCACATTGGTTGTGGTTATGCACTTTCAAACAGGTGTCTGTTACTCTGTGATGCAACATGCCTGTAGAACCTGCTATCTATGCAGGTACATGTGTATTCCCACATAGGAGATGTAGCCCAGTATTGAGTCAGTCTGCCTGTAGCCTGCACTGTGCTTTGTTACATGCCTAGCAGCTTACTGTACTTATCCAGTGAGATGCCATGTCCAGATACTTGCCAGATGTGCTGCTGCCTGGCCACCATAACAGTCATGTCTGTCAGACAAAGCAGTGGTATGGTATTCAGATGTATGTCAGTAACTAGTGGATAGTATGTGGCCATGGCACCTCTCTACCAGCAGTTATTATGTGTCAGGACAGACAGGGGTGTATGAATGCATAATCTATGGGGGCAAATGTATACCAGTATGTACATGTTATACCCATGTACATGGCTGTTAACATCCACATTGACAGGCCTGGTCCACATGTCTTGCATGAAGGGGTTCTGTATATACCCCTGGACTGACCCGAGTCTGTCAGACTGTCCACATATATTGGCCATATCGCAGCTATATTCTACAGGGGTGTTACTGTGCTAGCAATGGTACTGTACTATGCTGACCTTAGGATGTCTGTAAGTAGCCAATGGTGCACGTTAACAGCAGATGTGGCCTCCCACACACACCATTTCTGTGAAGACAATCCCTATTACAGTAGCAATAGTCTACAAATATACCTGCACTACATACGTGACATCCCCTTGCACTGAGAGATTGGGACTATTGGAGCTGAGGTAGGGCTCCACTCCATGTGCAGGACATATGGTGAACATATATGTATAAATAAGTATACATATATCCATATAGATATGTACACACATACGTATCTGGCTTACTGTATGACAACAGTTTTACACATATGTGCCTGTGTTCCAGCCTCTGTCCTCCACCTACATACCAAGCTTTGCACATATGACATGCTGTCAGGGGTTATGTAGTGGGCTGTGTGTATGTCATGCTGTCATTCCTGCCATCACTCCACTGCTGTTGTGTCCCCCACACATACTGGGGGGTTGGGGCCACATATGTGTGGGTTTCACCTACACAATAAATGTGTGCCCTAATGCACTCCAGAGGCCAGTGTATGTAACAGTGGTATATGGCCCAGTATTAGTGAGTGTACGGGGGGGTGCACCATGACTAACCTAGGCTGTTACAACATGTGTGGTTATCTGGGATAAACTGCCTTAAGGTATCTGGATGTACTTTACCATACAATCCAAGTTGGGTAAATGCAGGCCTACTGCCTCCTGCCATACGGGATGTTCTGTTTTTCAGTGTGATTATGATGGTGTCAGGTATGCCTTGTTATGTAACAGATACATCCCATGGTGCCAACTGGGGTCTGTACCACCTAGGGATTGTGTACAGAGTGTAGATAGAGGCTGCTGACCTATACATCTGCATTACATACTGTTGATTGTCTGGTATGCTGTGACCCAGTCTGTCATTACTAATGTACTACTTGAAGGCCTCGGCCTGGACAGCAACATATGTCAACCTTTCCAGACTACTGTCTTAGTATAACTATTTCACAGTTGCATTACACTGTTCATATGGATGCCAGTGTCTAAACAGCTACATGACATAGCATATACAACTGTCATAGTACACAAATAAAGCTTTCACATTCATTTATGCACACCTGTGTGTGATGTTATACCCTTTGATATCTCTGAGGGTATATGTTGCAGGGTATGAATGTCATCCGTATGGGTGGCTCATACAGTCTCCAGTTGGTAAAGTGGTGACTGTAGGCATACTGGCTGCTCCATATTGTGTGCACGTACTACATATGTATATTACTGTACAAGTCTCTGTGTGTGTATGTGAAGTTACATATATATCTATATATATGTATAAATATCTATATCTATATATATATATATATATATATATATATATATATATACCTGCATCGGCATATATGTGTCTGTGTATATGTATCCTTGGGAGGGCCATGTCATGTCTGGTCCTGGTTATGGGATCTGCACCACTTGGTACTGTATTACAGGGGGGTTGTGCTTGGCTGGGGGGGTTATACCTATTCGTACCAGACGTATATTGTGTGAGGCCTCTCAACCCCATTAACGTTACATGAGGACATATATGTTTTGTTACTTCCCCATTATCTACAGATGTATGTCTGTATATACCTATATCTGTATATATATATATATATATCTGCTGACATATATATATATATATATATATATATATATATATATATATATATATATATATATATATATATAAAACCTGCTGTATATATTTAGACATGTAGATGTGGACATATTTATCAATAGACATAGGCATTTGCATGTTTATATGTTTTCATATATATATATATATATATATATATATATATATATATGCATATATCACTTTGTTGTAACCATTTAGACATTAATATATTTACTCACACACATACATCTACATGTTGGAATACATTTTCTGTACTGTTGAATGACTGGGCTGGATGATATGTTTATGAATACATCAAGGACATGTATATCTGAGATGGCTTCATGGTAAATTGCTTTAGCTATGGTATGCAGGATCCTGGGCTTGATCTTAGAAGATGCTGCTTATTTTGTTGCTAGGCAGAACAAGGGCCATTGGATACAGTGTGATTAAGGTACTTCTGAGCAATTGTAAGAGGGTTTGCATGGGGGTAAGCACTGCCTACACAGGTTAAGCAATTTAGAAGCTTACTGAGTGTAGGACACTGTAACCGGAAATTAGCAGTGATTACCTCCTCTCAAAACCGCGCATACGACCTTAAACAAGCTTAATAGTGCTGACATATGCTTCTACTGCTTATTGCTGCTTAACCTAACTACTGCTTTATGCATAATGATACTGACACCTCACATGTGCATTTCCTGCGTTACTCCAGTTCATATATGTATATATATATATATATATATATATATATATATATATATATATATATATATATATATATATATATATATAATATATATGTGTGTGTGTTCTTTCGTGGCCGCAGTACTCCAGTTTATATATATATATATATATATATATATATATATATATATATATATATATATATATGTTATTCCATGGGTTATGCAGCATACATATTACTCGTAACATGCTTTGCCATGGGAAATGGTATGCCTCAGTTCCCTTCCTGTTTCCCCCCTCCTTTCTCACTTACATCCACAGGGCGGTCTCATTAGAATGGGTCCATCCAACCCCAGCATGCCTCGGCCCATAATGTCTTGCCCATCATTCTCTCCAACACCTTCCTCTTCCACATCAATTATCCTTCCTACAGGTTCCATCCGAATCTCACCACACCACTACACATTGCCCACTCTCTACTTCTCAGGACCCATCATGTAAGTTATCTCACCCCATGGTTCTTCAGGCTTCCCACACATGCAGTCCACAAACATACGTATCCTTCTTTGCTTATCTGTGAGGCATGGTATGTTACTCCAAGGAATCTTTTTGGCAGAATTTTTGGGGTTGTCCCACTAGGGACGAACATGCGTTTGTTTAAGATTAGACTTTGCAGGTTGACACTGTTTCTCCCACTGGTAGTATCCTGCCAGTAGTCTTGGTAGCAGTGCTGTGCAATTCTTAGCTGTGCTTAATATTCGATTTGCATGATATTTGCCTTTTGGCATTGATGTCTTCTTCATTACATGTTATATATGTGCCTTGTATCCTTGATTCATGTGTACGTACGCTGTATGGGGTCCTGGGAACTTCAACATTTTATTGCACTAACACCTCACATCTGGCCTTACTGCAGTACTCCAATTCACACATTTTGTTCTGTGGCAGGTTATACAACATCACATAGGTTCATTTTACATGTTCAGTTTGATTTTCCTATGGTGAGGATGTGTTTGTTGACACCTCACTCTTTTGCATTGCTATGATCCCTTAGTGTTTAACTATAGTGATTGTAGTGTAGAGAGTCCTGGGTTCGAGCCTTGCAGAGGCTGTTTGTTTTGTTGCTGGGCAGTACATGCTCCATTGGGTACAGAGTGATTACGGCACTTTAAAGCAGTTGTAAGCGGGTTTACATGGGTTTGTACGACGGCAAGCACTGCTAACCTCCGGTTACAGTTTCATACACTCAGTTAGCTTCTACATTGCTTAATCTGTGTAGGCAATGCTTAACCCCATGCAAACACACTTAAACATGCTTACTAGTGCTTATATGCTTATTACTGCTTATTTGTGCTTAAACCTGCTTACTAGTGCCTTATTAATTATGACACTGACCCTTCACATGTGCATTTAATGCAATACTCCAGTTCACATTTAAATGTTTTATTATGTAGGTTATACAGAGAAAAGATGTAAAAATATGTTCATATACAGATTTCACATGGAAAATGATATGTGTTGTAGTAGGACTTGAACTGGGAATGTCTGTTTGTTAGGCAAATGCTCTGACCACTACACTATTGCTGTGCTGTTTTGTTTGCATATATATTCCTTGTTATCCTCTTCAGCTGCTTTAACCATAGCTAAGCGATGGGCAAACCTGTGCACCTATGGTTAGCTGTACTCAGGGTTTTAAAAAAATATATAAGGGTTTCTTTGTTTTATTTTTCTGTACTGTTGCTGTTGTACATATGGGGACTGTTGGTAGGGATATGTGGACACCTATGAGCTGCCTCGCTCATTTAGTTACAGTTTCTGCTGTTCCACTTTGCAGGGGCATGTTCATTCTGAGAGCTCTGCTCTCAGACATGCCCCCTGCACTCGTCCACGCTCCATGTAGGATTAGGAGGTTAGGCAGCACGCCTTCAATAATATGCATGGCACGCTGCTGTCCTTCTCTTAAACTGCCGCTTCCATGCAGGACTAGATTAGTCCTGCACGGAAGATTAGTAAATCCGGGGAAGAATGTTCTAAAGTTTTTACCAAGTCACTATTTACTGCAATGATTTTCTAATTGTCTTCTAGGATAGATTGCTGGTTGCATACCACATGACTGTTTTGGCACCATTTTTAAACAGTATGCTTGAGTTGTTTGTTAGATTCTGATGACGTTCTTATGTGGATTATTAAAAAAGAATGAAAGAGATAAATAGAATTTAACTGCATATGTGTCTTCTCTGAAGAGCTGGTACTTGTTCTTTTGGTTTTATATCCTATTTACATCTGTTATTTTTAGACTGCGGTGGTGGTGCTGCGGTAGCATTGTCGCCTCACAGTTAGACGTTGCCTGTTCGATTCTCAGTTAGAGCGTCTTCTGTGTGGCGACATGCGTGAATGGGCATTCCTTCGTTGAAGATTGTGCATTAGGCCTGGCAAGCCAGTATGTAAAAATCTACTGCCAATCATTGGCGGACGGGAGTTCCGCTGTGGCGACCCCTAACCGGGAAAAAGCCGAAAGACACAAACAATGTTATATGAATTTTTGTTAATAGTCATGATTACTGTGTTCATCTGTTTTATCAGACTTCTAACATTTTGGGTCTTATTGACTTTCTGTAGTCTATTTCTTTCATCAGTCTTTTCATCAGTGCCTGTCCATCTCTATTAAATCAAGCAACTCTTCCCTTAGATCATTTTCTTCTAAATTGAGGCACATTCTGTGTTCTCTGTTTCCTGTGGGCATTTTATAGAAAGTTCCAGAACATCTTCCTGTGAAATGCTCTCTTCAGTTTCATCCTGTGTCATCCATTGCTCCTTCATATGGCAGCTTACTGGCACAACATGCTGTGCAACGCCAACTGAACTTTTGTCCTGGTTTCCTTCTGAGGGCTCCAGAATATCTTCATTCAGCTCTAAATCCTTCCCTTCTCAGGTATTCCAAATGCTTTCCATTCCACCTGTTTCTCCTTAATTTGGGGACTCATTATGCCAGCATGCCGTGACATTACCAGAATTAGATTTACTACACTAAACCCTTCACTTCACAGGTAATCCATAATTTCAGTTTCTATTTCTTTAACTTCTCTATTACTAATCCTCTTTTCTACATTCCCCCTTTGTTTTGTTATTCTTTCTAGTGTGAAATTTTCCATATCTGTATGTTTTTGCAAGTATTCCTCTTCAAATACCTTATGTGATGCATTTATGTATCAATTAGTTGTGCCTTTACCTTTGCATGAATATTGCACCATATCAAATCTCTTTTTCTTTTCCATGTCCATATTTCTTCTTCATATGTCTCATGCTGCACCTGTTTCTCCATACTTTCGGGACTCATTGTTCCATCATGCTGTGATATAACTTCTAATAGACTTTCTACACTAAATCCTTCACTTCTCAAGTATTCCATAACTTTAGTTTCTATTTAACTTCTACTTTACTACATTTTTGTTCTGTGTTCCCCCTTTGTGATCTTATTTTTTCTATTATGAAATTTTCCATATCTGGGTGTCTTTGCCTGTATTTCTCTTCAGATATGTTTGGCGCTGCTTTTCTGTATTGATTAGTTTGGCTTTCTACTTTGCAGAAATACTGGCCCATATCAGATTTCTTTTTCTTTCCCCTGTCCATGTTTCTTTTTTGTACCTTTAAAAAATCTCTAGGTTTTGTTCTTCATATTTTTGCGCTTCCTCTTTCACTTCTTTTTCCAACTGGCCCAAAGTTTCTTTGTCTGTATAATATTGTTCATGTATTAATGAACACCAATTTGCATTTGAAGCTTTTGACAGTTTTTCTTGTGCAAGTATTTTTCTTTCCACTGATTTCTCTCTTCTATCTGGAAATTCTGAGATTCTTGCATAATAATAATAATAACTTTACTTTTCCGCTATTGGGGCAACAATGAAAATGCAGTCGCTGAGCAGCGAATGTACACAGAACACAGAACCAACAAGATTTAACAGATGTTGGTTCACTTCATATGATTTTTTTTACATATGTCACTGTCACTGTAATAAAAGTTTGTTGTACCTGGTGCTCTTACACTTTATTACCTCGTAAGTCTTCATTTTGAATAGTTGGCAGTTATTACATTAACGGTTCTTTAAGCAGTTCTTGTATAAGAGGTGACAATTTCCACGGAGCTCCTTTCTACAGTTCTTTCTACAGTTGCTCAGTGATGAGGTTGGGTGCACTTGTCAATATAAATATATATATATATATATATATATATATATATATATATATATATATATATACATATATATGTATATATATATATATATATATATATATATATATATATATATATATATATATATATATATATATATATATATATATATATATATATATATGTTATACATGTTTTTACAGTCCCACAAGTTTTTCTTGTCTGTATTTCATCTTCAGACTGTCAACGAACGTTGTTTTCAATGTTTATTTCAGGTTGGGGGAATCCACAGATGACTGTTCTATTTGCGTAGGTAATTTCTCCTATGTAGATTGCGGGTGCCAAAAATGTACTTTTCCAAGGTGGTTACAACAGCATGTAAAAGACATATTTCACTTTTTTATGGTGCAGTTAAATGAATTACCAAAACGGTCCTGCATAAACGCCAGTCCTGCATTCACAGGACGATACATGTATGCCGAGAAAATTATCCCTTTCATTCTGGGGCAGAAATAATGACAGTCAGTTTCCATTATATCACTGGATAACTTGCATTAATAGCAGTCAGACAGCAAATGAGGAACATTATTTTTCTAAAAGAAATGCTGTTTGACCTTACTGGTTCTATGTCCTTAGTACATTTGCGTATTTCGAATGTTGCCCCAATAATGGAAAAGTACCTAATAACAATAAACCATTCCTTCATTATTCTCAGTATTTCACTCTGTCATCTTTATGGCTCTTTTTCGGCCTATCATTTTTTTTTTGTGTGTGTGTTTTTTGTGGACTTCTACTTCCTTCGACAAATTGGGGGGGGGGGGTTATCCTCCATCTGTCTGGTCTAAGCCAATTCTAGGAATGTTTCCATATCTTGAGGATTATACATTGTCATTTTTTTCCATTCCTGGCACAAGTGCATATTCCAGGATTGGGCAATTTTTTGTCCTGGGACTTGTGCACTCAGCTGTATTTTTTATTTTTAAACCTACCTCTGTCCATGAGCATATCCTATATAAAATACAGTCCATATATCAGTGTTGTCTTGGTGAGATTTTGTGAAAGCAGGGTCCATCACATGAAGGTACTCACCAAGACTTGAGGATGAATTCAATTCCAGCAATGCCACTCTACTTTTCCTGCTGATGTCTCTGCATTCAGAACTGATTCGATAAAGTAACATAGACCTGTTATTTAAATAATGTGTATCATTTAACGTAATTGTACCATGTTATAGATCATATGGCTTTCTGTTGACAGTTTGCCTAGACTAATCTGTATTAAGATGTATCGTAAGACTTATGTTAATGTGTTAATCTGGAAATTTGCTTTAAAACATAAATATCAAAATAAGTTCCCTACTGAACAGAAATGAGATATGGTAATGCATAGTAATAGCAGAGAACTTTCATTCATTCATTTTTGGATACCTGCTTTATCCTATTCAGGATCCATGAGACACTAGCCTGTTGCAGGATGCATGCAAATGCGCGCGCGCGCACGCACACACACACACATATACATGCCTGAACACACAAATTCATGCACACACACAAACACATATTCACATACACCTACATAAACATGATTTTAGGCAAGTTGAAGGAAAACATTTCATTGGGATGTGGGAAAACACTGAAGGCCCCAACAAAAGCCCATATGAACACAAAGGGGAAGTACAGAATCTGAAAAGAAGTGACTTTGTGAAACAGCAACACTGACCAGTACACCACTTTTTCACTTTTAAAATGAAGAAAGAGTTAGGAGTGCCTATAGACTTGAAACAGTGTAAATAAATGTGAAAGTATATACAGCAGGTAGCATCATCACAACGATGAAAATTTATCTGGAAATATTACACAATTTTCACAGAGCTCAGCAAAGCTTAGCATCCTAGCCTGTGCCCCAGCAGTGTTTTACTTGCATCTGGTGCTATCCAGGCAAAGCTAAATACTTTGGACTGATAAATCGCATTTGTATCACTTATTGTAAGTAATCTCTGCTGTTTTCTTGCATTGTCTGTACATTTCATAGGTTCATAGGTTCATAGCTAGGTACTAGGCTATCAGCCCAAGAGCCTAAATAAGCCTTTCCAACAAGGTTTCCTGGCTTATGCCACCCAAGAAAGTTATTCTCCTGTACCCCTGTCAAGCAGAGCCACAGAAGTGATCCCCAGGTTGTATTTCCTATTTCCCATCCACTCATCAAGATTTTTCTTAAAGAATGCTAATGAGCAACTTTGCTTGACATAGATGGGTAGCTTGTTCCAGAGTATGGGAAGTCTCTGGGACAGGAATCTATCCCTCCAGCATGTCTTGTTTATTGTGGTGACAAGGTTTAGGTCCCTAGAGCATGTAGCTTGGAGGGATTGGGATTTCTTTAGGTGTAGCATGTCCAACAGCTCTGAGTTTGATATTGCTTTATATGTTAATCAGAGATCACCTCGGAGTAGGCGATATACTATGGAGTAAAACATTTTTTTGAGATAGTCAGTGTAGGGGTACTTCTGTGGCCTTTCCAGCTGCTGCAAATGTCTTGTGAGGCACATTCCAAAAGGGGCATTGTACTCTATAATGGGTCTAATGAGTGTCGAGTAGAGGGGAACAATGACCTCTTTTTTCCTGGATGAGAACCCTTTTGTGATGAGGTGTTCCACGTAGAAGGATTTCCTGACTACTGTGGTGATGTGATTATCAAAGGAGAGACTACTGTCCACCTGGGTCCCAAGGTCTCATAGCACACATTTGGCATTAAGTAGAATGCTGCCTATGTGGTAGTTCATGGGTACAGAGTTTTTACCGAAGAGGATGACAATGCACTTTTTGGCATTGAGCTTGAGGCCATGTCTCTGACACCAGGCATCTGTTTCAGTGAGACCTTTCTGTAGGATGTCCTCATCATTTGGGAATTCAACTACGGCTCTTAGTTTGCAGTCATCTGCAAACTTCGTTAGCCTGTACTTCAGAGAAGTAGATACCAAACAGGAGAGGTCCCAGGACTGAACTCTGTGGTACTCCACGTGTCACTGGTTTGAAGTCAGATTTGGAGTCTGCAACTTTTACAGTGTGGGTTTTGTCAGTGAGCCAACTGGCAACCCATCTTGTGATGTAGGGATTCATACCTAGTTTAGTGAGTTTAGCTATAATTCCAGAATGGGGGATGGTGTCGAAAGCCTTGGCGAGGTCAAGATAGGCTGTGTGAACCACCCTACCCTCGTCTACAGCTTTGGTGACTGCCTCAAAGAAGTCAATCAGGTTCAGAAGGCATGATCTGTCTTTCACAAACCCGAACTGGGTGGGATCCAGAGTTTGGGGGTTACCAATATCTTTGTTTATGAGTTCCATGAGGATAAGTTCCATGGCCTTACAGACCCGGCTCATCAGGCTAATAGGGAGATAGTTCCTGGGATCAGTGATGGCTCCCCCTTTGTGGAATGGGATAACTGTTGCTGTGCGCCATTTAGTGAGCACAAAGCCTGATGTGAAACTATGACTGAACATGGTGCTTAGGTGGGGAGCCAGTTCATTCTGAAGTTTGTGTAAAATGCAGCCTGGGATGTTGTCCAGTCCCATGGATGCTGTGTTTTTGGCTTTAGAGAGTGCAGCTTTTACCTGCATAGTTGTGATTACCGGGACTCTGCATTCTTCCTGTATAGATATGGGCCCTTTAGGGGGTGAGGGGGGGGGTGTAAAGTTAACAGTGAACCTATCTGCCAGGATGTTGGCAATATCGGTTGGTTCTGTAATTTTCGTGCCGTTGTGCTGTAACTCAGAGCAGATCTGGGTGTTGCCATTGAGATTCTTGACATAGCTATAGAATGCTTTGTGGTTGTTCCTAGAATCAGTGGTGATTTTGTTTTTGTAGCTAGCTTTGGAGGATCTTAAAAGGGATCTCAGCTTCTTACTGAGGCTGACCAGGGAACTCCACCACTCATGTGATTTTACTCTCTTTTGCAACAGTTTCTTCCTTCTGTTGTAGAGTTTGTTTATGGCAGAGGACCACCAGATTGGCTTCCCTTTTTTGGAGGATAGCATCTTGGTTCTGTTTGGGGTAGCACAATCCATGCACTCGTGTAAGTACTTATAGAGTGCATCTGTGTAGGATTCAGCAGTCGTAACTGTATTGTCCATCTGCATGGGTGTCATGAGGTTCGCCAATTCTGACGTAAGCATGAAGTTGGCCTTGGAGAAATTTTTTACCACGGTTTCCTTAGTAGGGGGTGGGGGGTGGGAGCGAGATGTGGATATCTAGGGTTATTAGCTTATGGTCGGATCTGACCAACGAGCAGTTGACTTCAGGTGTGGAACACTAGTCACTCATGTTGGTAATGACTAGGTCTAGGATATTGTTGCCTCTGGTGGGGGTGTGGATAAGTTGATCCAGGGCACTGGAATTTATGAATTCCAGAAAGCATTGAGTGAAGGAGTTGGTACATGAGTAGTTTTCCCAGTTAATGGTGGTGTAGTTGAAATCGCCCATTATTAGGGTGTTTGGTTGAACCCGAATATTTTCCAGTATATCAAGAAAAGAGGAGTGGGAATTCCGAGACATGGTGGGGGATCTGTAGCAAGCTACAATTTGGATTGCAGTTTTGCCCAGAGTTAGTTGCACTTGGATAACCTTGGATGCATTATGCTGAGCGACTAGCCTGGAGGTGTGGATATCCTTAATGAATACGGACACACCTCCGCCTTTAGTGTTTCGGTCCAGGTTAGGTGGCCAAAAAGTGTGTTATGAGTTATAGCCTGGTAATGCAGGGGTGCTCTCTGGAGCCTTGAACCAGGTCTCAGTCACTCAGATGTCAATGTTCTCCATTTCAAGGAGTGCCTTGAGGGAGTGCATTTTGAGATTTAGACTTATAGCATTGAGTAGCATTACCCTCAGATTTTGCTTGCCTGTTCCTGTTACAGTGTTGAATTTGTCATTTGAACCTTGCCTAAAAAAGGCACTGTAGGGGCAGCAAGAGCCTTAGCCAGTATCCGGAATCCCAAGGGGATGACAGGTGCAGGTCATCTCTGGCAAAGCATCGTGGTCTGTCGACCATGTCATCCCAGGCAGACAAATACTGGATCCCCTTAGAATGACACCATTCTGGGCAATGGCAGGATGCTACTCAGGGCTAGGGTCATACCTGCCTGTGCTACAAGATCAGAGAGCTCTTCCATGTCTCACTTCATGTAGTCCAGGGAGGGACATCTCAGGTCATTCACACCAACATGGACAATGACAGAGTCATATTTGTACTTGAGACTTGCAGACCTGAGTGCGTGGGTTATGTGGCAGATCCTGGCACCCGACAGGCAGCTGACAGTAACCTTCACCTTGTTTAACCTGGTGAGTGGGACATCAGTGTGCCTGACCATAGAGTCACCTATAACTAGTGTGTTGGGTACGTTGTTTTCCCTTATGGGCTGTAGTTGAGTGGCACACCGAGTCTGTGGGCTATGTGTCATTTGGGTTGTGTTGGGGGTGGAGGTTGCTTGCGTTTCTGCTTTGGAGGTCTCTGTTGCTTGAGCAGATTATTATTTAGAGCCTCCATGAATGTTTTTGTGTTTCTATGTATGTTTTTACTAAGAAAGTATCTTCCTGCTACTGTTACTGCTGTTAGACTTTTTGCCTTGAAATCCCCTTCTGTAAGGGATGTCAAGCTAGTTGTTTAAGTTGTTTGCAGTAGCACTGCACTTGTGGGATTCTTATTTATTCTGTTTTTACATTGGGGGGACTAGAATAATTCAAGTGGCAGGAGGTGTTTGCCTGGTCTAGCTGAGTTGGAAAACACACAAAAGAGCTCAAAGTGTTGTCATTTTCACTGACCAGAGGGATCAGTAGTCAATTTTCTGTTTTTTTTATTGCAGGTATACATTTTGCACATTTGAGCAAATCTGCTCACCACATTGTGGCAGTTAGCAGTTCCCTGTGCAAAATCACACATATCAAAAAAATATTATCATCACAGAACTATCCATAAAACTGTACCATCTAAAGCAGTAAGCATGATCAAAAACTGTGTGTGCCAACAAGCTAAGAGCAGTTAGCTCATATGTTGAGTGGTAATACCTTTACATTTAGTATAAATTAGTATTTTATAGCCTAGTCTGCCCCAATAAAGCACTCTTAATATCTTTCTGTAAGCCCCTGTATGCCACACCCTTGTAGCTCACCAATTAAGGGAGCAGACAACATGGATATGCAGTCGCCCAACTTCTCTGCTGCCAGCTTGGTAGATATGGGTATCTTGAGACAAGGTAGTGATTGTCTCATGTTTACTGACAACCACTTTATCCTTAAATTAACAGATACAGTATGCGAGAGGTGTATTATCTTAAATTAACAGATACAGTATGCTAGAGATGTACATACACCTCTCATATACTGTATCTGGGAGGTGTACATACATAGTGTCACTGAAGGCTAAACTCTCACATACAAGTACACATCAGGTTGTCAAAATCACACACACAAAACCCACTACACATAGCACAAAACACACACATAGACCAACATATGCTGTGGCACTTAAATGCAATCTTCTTGAACAACAAATACCTTCTAAACTTCCCATTGGCAAAGCATATCTTCAGCAAACCCAAAATCACTCAACAAAAACAAAACCTAACACTATACATATAGCCACACTTCCTACTACTCTGCTCATAGGGGACTCCAGTGTAAGACATACTGATGCCCCTTTAACCAGGCTGAACAAGGAGAAGACAGTGGTTTGTTGCCTATCTGCAGCTGGAATCCACCAAATTGGGTCTATATCATTTTGTCGGAGCCTAATCCTCAAATTCCTATTCATCGACCTTCATTCATAGAAAGCTAATTCCATTGAAAGTTCACTTCGCAAATTTTTTCACAGGAAAACTAACCAGTGGACCAACCTATCAACCATCACAAAAAACAAATTACTTATAACCCACTCAGGTGGGGGACTTTCCCCCCTATCCCCCCCTAACTAAATATACCAACTCCAAAATTACAGTACAGTGGGGAAAAGGGCAAATTCCTAATGATGGCCAACTAGTTAGGAAAAATTCCACATAAATGAATGTTCAATAGAATAAACTTTCAATGGATAAAGGTCAATGAATAAGGATTCGAGGATTAGGCTCTTTGACAAAATGATATTGACTCATCAAATTATGCATGCACTTAAGTCATTACATCATAGGTACCAATATGATTACATCATAATCTGTATAGGTGCAAATAATCTGAGATGCTCCTCCCTGGAATATATGAAGAGAGATATTATAGATTTCTCAGACCATGTGTCTCAGGCTGGTAGGAGCCTAGCGCTGAGCAGCATATTACCTTCACTGAGGATGATCTCATAATATGATCAAAAGATGATTGATTTTAACAACTGGCTGAGTTTCTAGTGTCAATCTAAGGGATCAAGTATTTATCAGTATTGGAAGACATGGTTAACAGACCATGTTGCTTTGCTAGGAATGGTCTGCACCTGTCCACTGTAGGCTTTTGAATACTAACTAAAACTTCATCCATCCCCATAAAGCCTTTTTAGGCAATGTTAAACTGACAAAACTACTGGCATTGCAAAATCAACTCAAATGAACCTCAATTACTGCTCAATGCTAGGAGCCTAAAAAGCAAACAAAAAATACCTCCTTACCTTTGAGAATACATAAATCTGTTTAATTAACCAAGTCATGGTTTAAAGCCACACAAAGTACCTTGGCATTGCAATATTTCAATGCCTTCTACACTTTTAGACTGGCAGCTGCACAGACAAGGGCTGAAGGTGGAGCTGTATCGATAGACATCAATAACAAGCATACCTATAGGTTAGTTAAATAGGATGACATGCTGCTGTTTCTCCACTTGCAGATCACCATAAATAAAATCTCATACTATATCCTAGGAAGCTATAGGCCACTGTCCATATTCCCAAAAACGTGCAGCACATACTTAGACCTAAAGGAGACACTTACTATCCGACCAAATACTCTACTCATGGGGGATTTTAATTACTCCTCTATAGACTGAGAATCCTGCACAGCCACAAATCTGCAGGCACAGAGATTCCTAGACTTTCGTAATACAAACACCCTTGAACATATTAGTACATACACCCACTAGAGGCTCCAACATACTGAACCTTGTACTCCCAAATATGGGAGAATGCAGCAATCCCCAATGTCACATCCTCCCTGATAAGGTCTGACCATAAAGCTGTCTCCTTCAAAATCAAAACCAACTTGGTAACCCCAATAAGCCCAGTAACAGTTAGGAACTATTCAAGGGTAAACTATTTTTATTAATAGTATGTCAAAATTCAATGCCCCTCCAAAACAAGAGAACACAGCAGCCTATGTATAATTTTTCACAGAAACCCTGTACAACCATGTCGATGGCTATATAAAGGCCACTTTACTTACCAGAAATAAGCCCAAAACTAATTCCAAAAACAAATTAACTTGGTTGCATCCCAAATTAAACAGGATATACAACAAACGAAAAAAACATCAAGGCTAAAATCAGGAAGTGTAACTCCCATAATACCTCTCAACCTCTTAGAGCAAGAAATCTGGACAAAGCCATAAATAAAAGTGGGACAAAGGTCCAAAAATAGAGATAATTTTTAAATATTGATCTTACAAAGTTAGAAAGTTGATAGAATAACTGGTTTTACATTAGCATGAATTTTCTGAATGGTATGAGGTCTGAAATTCAAATTTCTGTCTTTATTTTTTAACTTCAGTCTTTAATGATTTGCTTTTAATTTGCAAGAAAACTACAATTTTATGAAAATCGAACAAAATATATGAGGCAAAAATCTGGACATTCTGTGACAATCTGTAAAGTTGAGAGGTATGACTCCCATAGACATAAGAACTCTCTCATCAGACTAAACAGACAGCTAAGAGGGCTGAATTAAGTCCACTAAAGTCAAGTTCAAGGTTAAGATAGCCTCCCAGGAAAAAGACAACCATACGTCCTTCTTCAGCTATGACAGAAATCTCAAAGGCGGAACACAGCAGTTTCATGAACTAATGGTTAATGGTTAATGGTGCTACATTCACTGAGTCAGGTAATATGGAGAATCTGTTCACCGACAAATTCAGTTCCAACTTCACCCTCTATTCACCCTCAGCTACCACCCAAAAAATACCATTAAACAGAAGCCTTCCAATTATAAATCAAGAACATGTCTTGACTGCTTACGCTAAAGCCAAGAACACAGCCTCAATAAATCCCAATAATATCCTGGGATACCCCTTGAAAAGTCTAAAGTTCATCTTATCAGGACTGCTGGAGTCACTATTTAACTATAGTTTCAAAACAGGCTTTGTGCAATAAGAATGGAGAGCTGCAATGGTCATCCCCTTTTCATAAGGGTAGAGCTTCAGCAGATCCTGGAAACTACAATCCCAGTAGTCTGACTAGTCATATTTGCACAGCCATGAAAATAATTATCATGGAAATTATCAACAAAGACATTGGAGACCTACAAAGTCTGGATCCATGCCAGTTTAGCTTTGTCAAAGAAAGGTCAAGCCTACTGAGCCTGGTGGACTTCTTTAAAAATGTCACCAAGTCAATGGATAAGAGGATACATGCTACTTAACTTAATCTAGCTAAGGCATGTGATACAATACTGTATTCAGGCATTGTTAATAAACTTATAGAATTAAGCATATACCCCTATATAATGTGCTTGAGTATTTGGGTCATTGATAGGATCCTGAAGATTAGGATCAGTGAGACCATCTCCACAAATAGGTTGATCACCAGTGGAGTCCCTCAAGGATCCTTGCTAGGCCCACTCCTCTTCGGTCATCTACCCCTCAGAAGTCAAAATCAATGTCAAGGCTGCTGGCTGACCAAGTCTGTAGCTGATTACAAACTGGGAGTAGTCATAGAATTTCCCAAGAATGCCAACACTCCACAGGAATGTCTACCTCAAACAAATGATTCGTTCCAAAGCCATGGCTTAAAACTCAATGCCAAGAAATGCATTATAGTATCTTTTGGGAAGTTAGCCACCCAGGGAAACTATGTCATCAATAAAACACCCCTCCCTAATAGCTGACTTACTATTCTGGGATCTGTGAACTCAGGTAGATAGTAACCTAGCCTTTGGCCAACGTGTGTCCAAGATAGTAAGAAAATCCTTCTATGTTGCTCAACTTATATATACCAGCATAGCATCTAGGTCCAGTGAAGTCATCATACCACCCATCATAGACTATAATGGCTCCTTCAGTATATACCTAACAAGACACATGCAGCAACTAGAATCTCCACAAATGTCCCTTAAAAAAGAATACAGGGCATAAACACAATGTCCTATGTGGATCGCCTCAAAGCCCTATCTCAATATTCAGTCTCCTACAGACTACTGAGAGATGATCTATGCCTGGCTTACAAGGCATCCTTGGACCCCATTCTGATGAACCTTTTACACATCCACAAAACAAACACCATCAGAACAACTAGATCCAAAGACCTAAATGTCGCTTGCAATGTAAATAAGACGGATCTAGGACTAATGCTCGATGACATGTTTCCACGAATTGGAAATGGCCGAGCACAGTTTCACGAAGGTGCTTTATCACTGAAAAAGCACTTTCATGAAACTCAAGTAAAAAAAAACACCTAACGACATTAAAAAATAAAAACAAGTAATCATGTTTATGCAGGGAGGGGCAAGTCCACGCACACCCTACTTTTATATTCTCACTCCGAGATCACACTACAGTGGGGAAAAAGGAATATTTCCTTATCCCCACTGTGCCACGATCTCAGCAACAGACATTTTCTCATGTTTTTTTTTTTTTTTTTTTTTTAGTACAGTTTCGCAAAAGTGCTTTTTTCTGTGAAAAAGCACTTTTGCTAAACTGTGCTTGGCCGTTTCCGATTCCTGGAAATGTGTCATCAAGCATTAGTCATAGACCCAAATAGGACATGTTGGAGATACAAATATGTATCTCAGAGAATTCACATTCTCTGAAATAGACTCCCCATCATACCGCTCAATCTCTTAGATCAAGAAATCTGGGCAAAGCCATGAATAAAATTGGGATACAGGCCCAAAAATAGGAACAATTTTTAAATATTGTTCTTACAAACTTAGAAAGTTGATAGAATAACAGGTTTTGCATTAGCATGCATTTTCTGAAGGATATGAAGTTTGAAACTCAAATGTATGTCATTATTTTCTAACTGTATTCTATAATGATTTACCACTAATTTGCCAGAAAACCACAAATATAAGAACAATGGACCAGAAATGTGAGGCCAAAATATGTACATTCTGTGAAAATCCACACAGTTGAGAGGTATGCTCCCCATCCATATGAAACAAAGTCCCTCCCTAACCCTATTTAACTGTAAATTAGACAGTTGGATGAGAAATCAGAAATTCACCCCTGTTCTTGCTTATATATCTCTGATGGACAGAGGCAGCCAGTAAATCATGTCATAACCACAAATTGCTGCCTATATGAATGTCTAAAACATCAAATTTGAGGGTCGCATTAGGGTTGTATGTCTAGGTATATAAATGCTCTAGTGGTTGTTAGCCTAGCATACACCTATGAACCTATGATTCTTATAATACTGCATAGACAAATCCAAATATAATTGAAAAGGCATGTGAATTTCTGGAGGGAATGTAAAAGTCTAACTGGGCAGTCACCCTTTTTCAGAGGAGACCCAGGAAGAAAGGCTCCAATATATTATATGAAAGCAAGGCACTAGTGTATAGCAAATATTAACATTTGATATGGAGTGTCATTTACACAAGTACAATATAAAATTATAATAGAGTTGTAAAGGTTGTCAGTTATACAAGTATAATACAATATACTACAGAGTTACCTAAGAAATAGTAAGATTGTCTAGTGAAAGAAATAAGCTTAATTTGTTTAAATTAGAAGAGGTGAAGATAGAGAGAGAGAGGTGGAAGCAAAGGTTAGATACGTAGGGAAAATACATAAATTCATAAGAGATAGAAAAAAAGAAGTTATGCCTTGCCATAACATTCCATCTGTGTTGTCGATCTTCACTAATCCTTGACAGTGGGCTCAGTTCTGAGCCTCAGAACCAGCTCAGCCATTTATTCCAGCTTGCGCCTTCCAAACTCTCGAGCCAGGCACTACCCATAGTGCTCCTCTTGAAAATTACCTGAGATCGAGTTTGCCCAACATAGAAGACAGACAGGCAGAATTTATAGTTAAATAATAGATATAATAGTCAGAGACAAGATATGTGTCCTTTATATAAAGCTAGCTATGGAAAATCTGGTCCACTAAGAGTCTCAGGTTGGGGGAACGATGTGGGGATGTCAAAGATTAGTGAAAATCAACAACACAGATGGAACATTATGGTACGACATAACTTCTTTATCTGATGTTGTCAATCTTCACTGAATCCTTGACAGTGGGACCAAGTCCTCAGCTACTTTAGTCTTGAGAGGTCTCACGGAAGAGTATTTCTAAGCACCATCAAGCCAAATGATGTCCATCCACTCGAGACCTGATCCAATTTGTAATGAGTGGTAAAGGTATGAGGAAAAGACCAAGTGGCTGCTGCACAGATGTCATCCAAAGATGCCCTGGCATGACAAACTGCAGAAGTTACCACTGCTCTCGCTGAAGGGGCTTTAACTGGATGTGAAAGTTGAAGTCCTCTAGAATGAGAGAAGAACGTTATGCAGTCTCTAAGCCATTTGGCAAAGGTAACCTTTGAAACAGGATTACCTAATGAAAGAGAGGAGAAATGCCACAAATAATTGATCAGATTTTCTAAAATCTTTTGTTCTGTGAAGATAGACACATAACTGTCTGTGGACATCTAGTGAGTGAAGGGCATACTCCCTTTTATTAGAAAAAATTAGGGAAGAAGGCTGGCAGTTGTAGATTTTGGTTAATGCTAGATTCCAAAACAACCTTTGATAAAAAGGTTGGATATGTCCTAAGGGCAACCCTGTCATGAAATATTAAAAAGGGAGGTTTGCAGGAGAAGGCCTGCAGCTCAGATACTCTTCTGGCAGATGTAATATCCACCAAAAATAAAGTTTTCCAAGATAAATATCTTAAGTTACAAGTCGCTGATGGGTCAAAAGGATTCACAGTAAGGCCCTGAAGAACTAAAGTTCAATCCCAAGGTGGAGTGGGTTCCTTAACTGGAAGTTTTAACATTAGGAGACCCTTTAATAATGCTTTACAAAGTTTGTGTGACATTAGAGGTGCACCATTAAAACCGATATGAAAGTTGGAAATTGCAGCTAGGTGAACTTTAATTGTTGAAGCAGAGGAACCAGATTGGTAAAGGGTAACCAGGAAATCTAATACCTTATGAATAGGACTGGTATAAGGGTCTAGTCCACTTTCAAGGGGCCAGTTAGCAAATATTTCCCATTTACATTAATACATCTTCCTAGTAGAAGGTTTATGATGAGCAACAATAATTTGCTGGATAGGTCAAGAAAGGGAAGGATGCCTAGTAATAATGGAAATTGGAGAAGCAATGCAGTGAGCTTGAGATGTTGTAGATTTGGATAAACCATGCCCTCCGGATGGGACAGCAGATCTGGAGCTGGGTCTAGAATGCATGGTTTCCAAAGAAGATGAGGTCAAAGGAAGGGAAACCAAACTTGTCAAGGCCAGAAGGGGCAATGAGGATTACTGAGTTCTTCAACCTTTTGGCTTTCTTTAGAAACTGGGATATCAAGGGAGTCGGGGGAAAGGCATAGAGGAGACTGGGGGGGGCAACTGTGGAGAAGAACATCTCTGGGTGACTCCCTGGGTGGGGGGATTAGGGCAAAGTAACTGCTGCACTTGTTGTTTAGGGGGATGCAAAAAGGTTGCAGCAAGGGTTGGCCCCAGTGACGAAAAATCTCTTTTGCCACCTCAGGATTTAGAGACCACTCATGAGGCATGAGAATGGTTCTGCTCAGTTTGTCTGCTATCACATTGTAGCTCCCTAGAATGTGCATTGCTTTGAGAAAGCAGTTGGAAGAAATCGTTCATTGGCAAACTCTGAGAGCTTCTCGACACAATGGGTAAGATTTGGTTCCCCCTTATTTGTTGATGTACCAGACTATGAACATGTTGTTCGTCTGAGTAGCTATTGTCCCTAGAGGAAGGAATCTTGGAATGTTTGCAACGCTAACAGCACCTCCCTCATCTCTAGAACATTGATGTGCAAGTTGGCCTCAAATTGGGACCATGTGCCTTGGACTGTTTTTCCCAGATAATGCCTCCCCCACCACATCTGGGAAACGACTCACTATGGCTTGGAGCTGGGGAAGAATGAGTGGCCGACCCAAAATAATCTGATCAGAGTGGAGCCATCATGTGAGATCCTGTTTGCAGTGATCAGTAATCAAGATTAGGTCAGACATTGGTAGGTGCATCAGGGACCATTGGGAAGAAAGTAGCCATTGCAAAATTCACATGTGATACCTTGCTAGGGGAACAAGAATGACTGATGCTGCCATGGAGCCCAATGTTTGTAGGACTAGTCTTGCTGAAACCCTTCTGTTTCATAAATGTTGCTTGACTTGTGATCTGATTCATTGAAGTCTTTCTGGAAGGAGTGAGGCAATTCCTGAAAAAGTGTTTAAACGGGCCCCAATAAACTCTAACTGCTGAGCGGGTTACAAGCTTGATTTCTTGAAATTTATGGTTATACCTAGAGATGCACAGAGGTGTAGAGTGTAGTCTCTTGCCCATTCGAACTGATGCCTGGTGGGAGTGGTAAGGAGCCAGTCATCAAGGTAAGGAAATACTCAAAATCCTAGCAGTCTGAGATGAGTTCAAGGACCTGAGAACAAAGGTCATTGAAGCATTAACACGCAACCCAAATCTATCCAAAGTCCTAGCCTTGTTAGGAGGATGGATAGTCGGACTTTCCTCAGCAAGTTCCCTTTTTGTGGCTGCTGCTATCACCATGGCATCAATGGGTATTCCTTTGGACCACTGAGGCTCATCCTTTGGGGCTGATAAGATATGATCAGGCTTTTTGGGGATTGGCTCAATGTCGTCAGGCATCTTCCACGCCGGCTGAATGATGAATTTAATGAGATTGTCAGCAACTGGAGAGATCCAAGAAGTAGAGGGCTGGGCACAAAAAGCCTCCAGGTGTACTGACTCCTCCAAAGAAGGATGGATGGAGGACCAGCCACTCCTCTGTTTCAGGATTGCTAGGATATTCCCAAGGGAAACATCATTGGAGGGTGACCTAGGGGATCCTTCTCCTTCATCAAAATCAGTATCTTCAGTGAAAGACTCTTCCGGGGAGTCAAAGTGCTTCCTTTTGTATTTCCTCTTCACAGGAACTTCCTCAGGGGGATAATCCAGGGAAGTGTCTGAAGAAGAAACCACTAAAGTGGTTGAAACCTGGGACTTTTGTGCCCTCTGTCCCGGAGATGAGTCGGATGGCAGCTCAGGTTGAGGGGATGTAGACAATTGTCATGACAAGGATGGCAAGGACTGTGAGTCCTCAATGGACAAGGCCTTCTCCATGAATCAGAAGGCCATGCCCCCCCATAGAGTAATGGGAGCCCAGAATTGAAGCAGGCTCCTTCAGAACCGGGGTCACACCCTTCACCAAGGAGGCAGCCCCTAAAGCAGAAGCCTGGATCAATGCTACAAAGGATGAAGCACCAGGGACATGGATGCCTCTGAAACTAAGAAAACCAATCCACACACCAGACCCAACCAGAGAGCACCAACCCCAGGGGTCCTCTGGTGCTGAAAACTAGAAGGATCTCAAGGCAGCTCTCGGAACCAGAGAAGAGAATGCTACCGGAACCAAGGCAGTCAGTGTCAGGAGTGTTGGAACTGGGGGCTCCAAAGACTCAACAGGAGTTGGAGGAGGAGGAATTGAAGCTATCATAGACTGGCTGGTTCTGATGCCAGTGTGGCTAGAAACAGAGGATAATCCCCTCGCCATCAAAAGTTGATCCACCAGTCTCAAAATATCAGCTTCTGAGAGACACTTAGTAGAGTGGATAGAGGCAATCGAAGGAGACTTAGGAGGTCTCACTTCGAGAAAGGGACTTGGTGGCTTGTCTTTAAAAGTATCAAAGTTTGGTGAGTATCTTATCCTATGGAGGAAATCAGCTGAGACTGTTTCAGCACCAAGGGTACTGAGGGTACCGAAGAAGTCACTGTTGGCTCTGATACAGTTTTAGGTGTGCAGGCAGAGAGACCTTCCAGTGCAGAAGAGCTCTTCAGTACTGAGGTCAGCTTAGAGACCTTCTTGGATGGTTCCGATGAACTAGAAAACAAAGGTCTCTTCTTGGTAGAGGAAGAAAAAGAGGATGAAGATGTGCAACCCTCTGTCCTAGACCCAGAAATGGCCTATTTGAAATCAGAGTTGAGGAGTCCCTTCAAGATAAGTTTATTCTTCCTCTCAGTAAAGGTAAGGGTAGAGAACCTGTGACAAATTGAACAATCTTCCTGAAGATGAAGTTTCCCCATTCAGTATACACATAATGTATGTCTGTCAGAGTTGGGCATCTTATCCTGGCACTTCTGGCACCTTTTGAAACCAGTGGTGCCTTTTGAAGTTTTAATAGGGGAGAGTTGTTTTTCAGCCATAACAAATGAAAAGGGGCTGAAATACACAGTCACACAGATAAGGAAGAGATATATAGATAAAGAAGTTTGTTTTTTTAAAACAATTAAAAAGAGATGTGAGTATCTAAAGAGGTAATAAAGGGTATAACTGTACCAACAATGGTACTAAAAATACTATCAAAGGTAGAAAGATGAAGAGAAAAGAAACAGAGTCAAACTAAGCTATGAGAGGAGCTGGTAGACAGAGAGAAGGTTTAATAAGAAAATTAAGTAAAAATATGTAACTATAAGAGTATAAAAAGAAATAAACTTACTCAAAATCAGCCTAAGCTTGAGAGAAGGACAAAACCGTTTGACCTACAAAGTGGCAAATGAGATCTGAGGTAATTTTCAAGAGGAGCATTATGGGTAGTGCATGGCTCAAGAGTTTGGAAGGTGCAAGTTGGAATAAATGGCCGAGTCGGTTCCGAGGCTCGGGACTGAGCCAACTGTCACGGATTCAGTGAAGATTGACAACATCAGATCAGTGGCTAGTTGAGAAAATATTATTAATAAGCTGACAGAGTGTCAGAGATGAGACACCAGGTGAAAGATTGTTTAGTAAAAGAAAGGAATAGGTATATACAAGACAAGGGTAAGTATGTGGATAACATTAGCAGAGAAAGAGAGATTTACAAATTACAAATGCGTATTTGAAAAATATGTATTTGGGAACAAAGCAATTGAATAAGATTTTCAGTAGTGGAACAGGAGATGGTAGTAAGATAGCAAATAGGGATAGTAAGTCAGAAAAATGAAAAATTGATTATAGCTAGAAGAAGTGAAGGGAGAGGTTGTCTGCTAAAAAGTGGGGAGACAGATAAAACTGTAGTTAGAAGATGAAGATGAGGTGAAAAAGAAAACTTGGAGTACAGAATAGGACTCATCTGATGAAGAGCATAAGCAGATCTAGTAATTAGTTAAGAATGCTTTTAAAGATGTGTTGAACATGTTGAGATTGGGTGATGAACTGATTGTTATAGGGAGTGATTTTCAGGATTTTTGCTACTCCATTGGAGTATAGGGAGTGTCCTGCAGATTATTTTGGTTTGGGTATGATAATGAGTTGTTTATCATTTGATCTTAAAGGATGATGTAAGGTATAATTTTAGAGAATTGTGTTAAGACTTAGCCCAGCTGATGGATTGTTATTATTTTTTATGCTGTGATTAATCAGGTGTATGTAATATGGTAAGGTAATTCTAACCAATTTAGCTCTTTTAGTACAGTATAGTGGTGGCTTTGATTGGGTTTGTTTGCAGCAAGACGTGTAGTCTTGTTATAACATTGCTCACATTTAATTTTTAAAGAGGTTAGGAGGATTGTAAGAATTGGTGTTCCATGCAGAACTGATGATTGCAGGTATTAATTATTTGTGAGGAACTTTTTGTTTTGTAGAACATTCCTAACTTTTGGTAATTTTTTAATTGCATTTAGAATATGTAAGTCAAATTTTAGGTTGTCATCTACTATCATACCAAGGAAGTTTAGTCTGAGATACTATTTCAATGTTGTTTAGGGTGGTGATTGCGATGTTACTTTTATTAAGGATATGTCGGTTCCATAAAACAGGAGAACTTTAATTATTTTAGGTTTGAACCGTAGAGCATGTTGGAGTCAGCTTTCAATGGCATTAAAAACTTCTTGTGTTATTTGTTGAAGATTGCCTGTGCTATCAGTAGAGCAAATAAAAATAGAGTCATCTGCATATTGTACAAGAGAAGTATGTTAGGATGAAGTATAGATATTTTTGATGAATACACTAAACAGCAAGAGTCCAAGAAAAGAGCCTTGTGGTACACCTCTGATAACTAGAAGGAAATGGTATAGAGTGCAGAGCTATTTAACAGATCTTTGTCTATCAGACAAATAGCTTATGAACCAGGAGAGAGGAGAGTATGAGAGCTCAAGAGAATATATTTAGTGTAGGAGTTTGTTGTGTGATACAATACCAAAGGCCTTAAACAGGTCAAGGAATAAAGATGATACAAAGTTACCATTGTCTCTAGCTTTGCTGATGTTATCCAAGAAGGATGTGATAGCAGTGGGAGTACTGTGTGGTGGACAGAAACCATGCTGTGTAGGTGTCATGAGTTGCTGTTGAAGGAGCTATTGAAGAAGTATCTTGTGGATACTTTTTCCCGGTTTTTTGAGTGGGGAGGATGGCAATGGGGTCTAGAGTTGGATATTTCTGCTGAGGTCCCCTTTTAGGAAGTAGGGTTATATGTAACCTTTTTCCACATATAAGGAGCATTTGATTCTTATGTTGACCTATTTATAAGGATAGCACTGACTACTTTCTTGAGAAATTCAGATGGGAGGTTATCAACCAGTGCTGAGTATGTTTTCAGATTAAAAAGTATTGTTTTTTTATATATGAAGAAGGAACAGTTTTTAAGCTTTAGGGTAGTGTAATAGTAGAAAGGTTTTGGGGTGTGTTAGGGATATAATGGATTTTAGGGCTGCTTTTGGTAAGGGCAGCTATGCTGTCTATAAAGTAGGTATCAAACTGAATAGGAATTTCAAGTTAGGAGATGCTAGGTGATGGATTTGTTTTGTCCCTGGATGGATTAAGTCTTTGATGTACAACCAGAACTTCTTGGGATTTTGCTTTTGGCAGTTCTTCAGATTAGTTTAATTTTTTTGTCATTGTTTACCTAATTTTGCTTTTTTATAAGGTTTTCATAGTTCTCTAAACTCCTACAGAAGTTTTGATATTTTATTCATTCATCATTTTTTCCAGAACTTATCCTTATTATGGATAAGATTTCTAGTATTGTTAGTCCTTTTAGTTTTATATTTGGGCCAGGCATGTTTTATCAACCAGCGGAGATGTTGTGGATGATAATTAATAAAGAGTAAAGGACTTTATCTGGAAGGGGAAGAGGTCAAGCGATAAATGGGATAAGTTGATCCTTTAACAGAACAAGGTGGTTTAGGATTACTTGATTTGGAGTGATATTTTTAGAGCTACACAGTTTAGGCTCATATAAATAACACAAGCAAAAACTTATAACTCAAAATGGAAAGGGATGATTATGAAGTAGGGAGAAAGTTTTAAAAATAAGGAGAGTGGGATTTTTGGATGCAGATCATTAATGAGAATAATAGCAATCATACATAATATTATATTCATAATGTAGTAGAAAATATTCAAAGAACTAAGCCAACATGAGAATGGAAAAAGGAGGAGATTTTGCCAGTAGGGGTGACTCCAAGTAGGGGTAAAGAAAATGGGCAAGAGGGGGCTGGAATTTACTGGAGAAAACTGGAAAAGGAACCAAGGTACTGGGAGCAAATAACTAGAGAGAAAAAGGTTAATAGAGTGGAATGAGGCCATGAAGATGCAAGGACTGCAGGCTAGAGACTGCCATCCATTCCAGGAATTGATATCAGAGTACAGGCCATGAGAGAGGGATAGGGGAAACCTAAGCAAAATATCTGCTCTTAGTTGAATCCAGAACTGAAGCTGCTGTTAAAAAATGTATAATCAGTAGGGCATATAAAATATTGTAAAGTAACTATAAGAATCAATCAGAGGAGGTTAGAAAAGATTGAGAAGAAAGACTGTAAAAAACAATTTCCAAGCAGTGGGAAAACATATGTGTAACTTCCAAAAACAACTTGGCTAAATTGACCATTTGGGCACAGGAGAATAATATGCTGATAAATACATCAAAAACTAAGCATATGAGATTTGGCGGATATAAATTGAAAGGTGAATATTTAATACAGCACACAGTGAAACTGTAGACTCATTTAAAGACCTGGGTATATGGATAGATTCACCTATGAGTTTTTCTAATCATTTCAACCAATTGGTTAATGATAGTTATAGAACTATAGGTTGTATAAAAAGATTTATAAAGTCTAGGAAATCCAAAATGATGAAGTCATTGTTTGTTAGTTATATTAGACCCAAGCTTGAGTATGGAATAACAATATGGAAACCCTATAAGAAAACAAGCATGAATAAACTGGAAATAGTACAGTGGAAATATACCAAGAGCATCCATGGATGTGAAAAATTAAGATATTATGAAAGACTAAAATATCTGAACTTGTACAGTGACTCACAGATATCTAAGAGGAGATCTTATTCAGGTATATAGGGCATTTAGAGACAACTGCCTCTGAGAATGTTTGGGGTTATCAAAAAGTACTAGAGAATCCTCAGACAACCTATATAGAAGATTCTATAGGAATGAGAAGTGTACTAATTGGTTCTCTGACAGAGTAGCTGATGCATGGAACAGACTACCAAATTACATTAAAGCAAATACTAGTTTAGATATTTTTAAGAACAGCCTGGACACTTTTTATGTGAACAAGTGTTTTGGTATATTGACAAGTTAGAAAGGCAAATGTCTATGCTTGAAATATTTGTATGTATGTAAATATGCAATAAAGTCCAGAAGTTTTATGATTTTTGCTTGAAAGTATTTGCATAGCTTTTTACGTTCCAGTACATTTGACTGAAATGTACATTTAACTGAAACACAAAATGTCAAAAGAAGATTAAAGTAATTTTGACAAAAAAAGCCATTTGACTGAAAAGCCATTTTATGTAAAACTGCTGAAGTTTTTAGAAGGTGTTTATAGTGTCATTTTTGATGATGGGAGTTATTAAGTACTAATTTAGAATATTTTGGGTGGATCCGTAATGCCCACTGTCAGGTTGCAGCCCCCCAGATTTGTAAACATTTGTGTTTATGTGCCAGCATTGATTCACTGTTTCTGGTAGTTTCTCTTTACTCCACTGTTATATGACCATGGAGTTAGAATATTTAATTAAATGGGGAGAGGTGTTGGCGGGCTTTCTCCCCTGCAAAAGAGCTTTTCATGGCATATATATATATATATATATATATATATATATATATATATATATATATATATATATATATATATATATGTGTGTGGATTCAGTTTATAATCTCGAAATACTGAAATGTCGAATTTCAGTATATCGAGACCATAAAGTCAAATCTGCAGAATAGTGAAAGTGCATAATCGTGAATCTGGAAATGTCGAATTCGCAGTTATTTATTTATTTTATTTTCATTTTATATTTGTTAACCGGGGGTGTCTGACTGAGCCGAAAAGGCCCTTTTTCAGCAGAGGCCCGGGGAGAAAAGCTTCACATAGAAAAATTACAGATACATTTAGTTATTTAGACATGATCAGTATACACACAAATTACAAAAGACATGTTTTTACCGTGGTATGCAGCACATCAACAGTTACAGTGGAGAGAACAAACAAAAAAGTATTAATTCAAAAATAAAGGTAATTTATAGATTTCTGGTGCACAGCTGACATTTGGAACATAGGTAGAATACATACATAGTACACAGGTACCAGGAGCGGCCTTAGGTCAACTGGTGCCCTAGGCAAAGGGGCTCCACGGCTCCCCCCACCACACCATCTGGTGCCCCATCCTAGTCTACGTACACCAAATAAACACTGAAAAAGTGCCCCTGCTAGAGTGGTGCCCTAGGCGGCCGCCTAGTTGGCCTATGCCTAAGGCCAGCTATGACAGGTACAGTACATACATTGTAGATTAGCCAGTGTTTGTGAGTAAGATTGAAAACTGTTATCAAGTACTCTAGGTTTAGTATGTGTACCTTATCTGCTTTCACTAGCCTGGGGAGCAATCATGGCACTGTCAACTTTGCTTGAGATGTTGCCTGGTGAGGTCTTTAAAGGAGGCTTTGGATGATGTGTTTTGAATGCTAGTGGGGACAGAGTTCCATTTTTTAGCCACTGAACTACTATATAGTGCATCTTTAAAGCTATTGTAGCTGTTGGTGACTTCTAGTAGTAGTTTGCTTGATGATTTAAGAGGCCTTTTGGCTGAGTGATGTTGTACTAGGTTTTTGAGGGCAGGACACTTATTGGGGAGGTAATAGATTGAATAACAGAGGCAGAGCTGATTGTAGGTTAAGAGGTTGGGCAGTTCAAACCAGTGGAGCTGTCTCAAAGCAGTACAGTGATGAGTTCTATATGAGCAATTTGCAGCAAAGCGGGCAATTCTGTTATAGCAGGCTTCCATTTTGCTTAGTTCAGTTTTGTTTAGATTAGTTAGAATGGGAGCTGCATAGAGTAGGGCGGATAGAAGTTGGGAGCGAGCAATGGCTGATCTTGTGTTGTTGGTAAGAAATGGTTTGATACGGTAGAGTGATCCCAGTTTGGCATGTACTTTTTTAATAGTTAAGTTGAGATGACTATCAAATTTTAGGTAGGAGTCTATGGTTATTCCCAATAGCTTAGCCTGTGCCACTGGAGTGATTGGAGTAGCATTTGTGGAGTAGATAGTGAATTGACTGTCATCAGTGTTTTTGTTAGAACTGGTTATAATCATAAGCTGAGTTTTCTTTGGATTAGGATAAGTTGGGCTTTGGTAAGGTAGTTTTCAGCATCAGAGAATGCTAGTTGAGTTGTTTGCAGGACGGTGGGAATATTTTGTCCAGCACAGATTAAGGTAGTGTCATCTGCATACTGAATGATAGATACTTGCTGTGTGGAGGTATGGAGGTCATTTGTGAAGATTGTGAATAGTAGTGGTCCTAAGAAAGAACCCTGTGGGACTCCTATAGTTATGAGCAGCTGAGGAGAGAGAGAATTTTCCCATTTCACAGCTTGGTACCTGACAGTTAAGTAGCTTTGGAACCAGGTAAGAGTGAAATTTGATAGGTGATATCGGTTTAGTTTGTTTAGCAGGATTTGGTGTGAGACTGTGTGAAATGCTTTGGACATATCCAAAAAAAGAGTTGACACCTGCAGTCCTTCATTTTTTGAGACTGTTTACTGTGTCTGTGAAGCAGAGGAGGGCTGTAGTGGTACTATGGGCAGGTTTAAAACCATGCTGAGCAGGTGACAGGATGTTGCTGTATAGGAGATATTTTTAGCATCTGTGTATGGATGCATTTTTCTAGGATTTTGGCCAGGGGAGAGAGTAAAGCAATGGGTCTGTAGTTATTAAGTTCAGTGGAGGTCCCACCTTTATGTATGGATGTACATAGCACATTTTCCAGAGTTTGGGCACATAGTTTTCAACAATTGATCTGTTTATGAGAGTGGAGACTGGGATAGCAATAGCATCTACTGTGAGTTTCAAGAAATAGCTGGGGAGTAGGTCGGCTGCTGTTGATGAGGTTTTTAGTTTGGAGAGCATGCTTTTGATTGAAGTGGTGGAAACTGTTTTTAGGGTAAAGCTTGTATTAGTGTTATTTGTGTTGGGGGGATAGTGAGGAAGGAACTGTCCTGTGATACTAAGGATAGAACTGAGTTCACAAAGTGGGAGTTGAATTGTGTTTCGATGGGAACTTTAGTGTCAGGGGTGGTAGGTTTGGGGGTAGCCTTTTGGGTGGATTTTAGTAGCTGGTTTACATTTTTCCAAAATTTTTGGGGGGTGTGTTGGTATTTAGTTTGTAATGTTGTGTAGTAGGATTTTTGGTCCAGCCTAATGCATTTTTTTGCACGGTTGCACAGTTCTTGGTACTTAGTTAGGCTTTGTGTTTCTTTGTTTTTTTGATAGTAAAGCCAGGCAGTGTCTCTGGACTTGAGGATTTGTTTGGTTTCTTTACTGAGCCAGGGGTTTGTAGAGGTTCTAACCTTGATTTTGCACAATGGAGCAACAGTGTCTAGGTGTTGTAGAAATGTTTTGTTGAAATATGCTACATTCTGGTGTAGTGGGAGGGTTTTTAGGGGGGTCCAGTCACAGTTACACGGTAAAGTGTTGAGGACCTCAGGAGAGAATTATATTGTGTTTCTAGTGGATATATAGTTAGTGGTTTTGCATATGCTTGTTGTACTACATATAAAGTATATTATGTTGTGGTCACTTAAGGTGTCTGGGAGACTGCCTGTGTGGGGGTACAATGTGGGGTTGTTAGGACCCAGTCAAGGATGGATTCCCTTTTAGATTTTTTATCACATCTAGTTGGAATTTGGACTAGCTGCTGGTAGCCATGGAGATTTATTAGATTACTTGGTGGTTCTGATATGCAGGTGAACCAATCTAGGTTGAAATCCCCCAGAATAAGGGTTTCTTGTGAGTATGTGGAAGAACACCAAGATAAGAAGTCTTCAAGGTTAGCAGGTGTATTACCAGGTCAAATATAGATCATAATTGTGGTGATGACCTTTTTAGGGTGAAGTTGAAGTTGTGAGATAAGTATGTCCCAATGTTTGGGGGAGGGGTAGGAGTTTGGTAATTGATGTAGAGTTAAGTTGGACTTGTACAGTAAGGCAGTTCCACCCCCTTTACAAAGTGGTCTGTCTTGTCTAATGATATTGTAGCCTGTAGGGAGAACTTCTGAGTTAGCTATGTTTTTATTTAGCCAGGTTTCTGTTAAAGCAACTATGTCTGGGGAGTAGTGTGCAATTGTGACCTGGAGTTCAGGTATTTTATTTTTGATATTTCCAATATTACTATTTAGCATTAAAAGATGGTTGGTTTTGCTTCTGTTATTAATTTGCCCAGGGATGAAAATAGTGGCAGTGTTATGTTCTGACATTTGTGTTGGAGCAGTTAGTGTTGGACAGGATGGATATGGGCCTGGGTTGGGGTAGATATCCCCACTTATGGTGAGCCTGGTGTTAAAATGGTGATACAGATGTTAGAGTTTGGTGAGGAGTGTGAGAAAGTATTGTGTTTTTTTGGAGTAGGAATGAAAGCATATATGTTTAGTTCTGAATTGGTCCATTATGTAGTTCTTGAACAATTGTGGGCAGATATTATTATAATGTGCGGTGTCTGTATATGAGAATGCATAATGTAGTGTGCTACTAAGTTTAGGGATATTGCTAGAGTGATAGTTTGTGGTGTTACAAAGAATTATGAGAAGACAGACTAGACTTAGTTGTGTGATATGGTTATAAAGTTTAAGTTGGTTCTAGGTAGGGGGTCTGAATAGGAATTATAGGGTTGCACTATATGTGGATGGGTAAGTAGTGTGGCTGATGTAAAAAAAGGCCTAGTAGGAATGAAAGTGATTGGGAGTATTTTCTGTGGAGCAAGTTGGTGTGGTATAATGTGATATGACTTGAGGAGCTGTGATTGGTGGAGGTGATGTGAGGGTGAGCTGTGGGTATGGCTGTGATTACTATAAATGTAGAGGTAGTGAGGGCGGGAGGGAATAGGGGACAGGATAGGGGAGCAGAGAGAGCCTGAGCATTAGTGAGGGCGAACGGAGCGTGGCAGAGCCCACCAAGACAAGAGTAAAAAAGTAAGTATTACTTTACAAATCTGAACACTTTAAACAAATTCCTGAGGTCTAATGGCTTACCAGCAAGCAGAATGCAATTGCCAAAGAGCACTTGTGTCCTGGTGGAAGACTAGAAATTTAAAGATGGCTCCTTGCTCAGCAGGATTCTAATATAGACTTAGTATTGGGGAAGGGAGATAGCACAAGGGGTGTAAACCAGGTGGAATGCAAAGAAACCAGAGAGGCAGTCAGTGGAAATCAGTGAAGGCCTCAGAGGGGGTAAGTAATAATTCAAACTACCTGTAAAGTGAAGGAGAGAAGAGACAGCAAAGTTTATTAAGGTTGGGAGTGTGTCTCCACATTGACTTGCTGATTAGTAACCAGTTTGTGCACAGATTAGAGTAGGGAGATACATTAGCAATGAAGGAGAATGTATAGAGATGCAAACAAACAGGTGGGACTCCAAGTGATACAAACTAAGGCAGAAAGCACTGAGAGGACTGCTTGATGGTTAATTTATTCACAGCGATCTGAATTAAATGTATACTGTCTGTTGGACAGGTAGGATTACTGCACTAGCTAAGGGGGGGGGGGGACACAAGGCTCCAACAGTTTTATTAGCACGCTGAGGACTACTAAGAAGTACTGCTCATGTAATAGCTTCACTCTCATAAAACATACAAATAGAATGCCTGGCTGGACTGACCCTGCTCTTGAGGCTCAAAATGTATATCCTTGTTTAGTTTTGCAGTACTGATTCTTTCTTATACTGTATGGGTAGGGTGGTAGCCACAGAACTGCAGATTTGCTTGAGTGTGCTCAGCAAGCAGAATGCAATTGCCAAAGAGCATTTGTGTCCTGGTGGGAGACTAGAAATTTAAAGATGCTTTAATGGTACATGACACGGTGTGTATGTGTGGGTGGTGTGCGGTTTTGTGTGCAGATTTAGATGGAATTTAAGGTAAGTGACTAGTCTGTAAGGGTTTTGGGTAAGTGTATGAGTGTATGTGAGTGTATTTAGAAGTTGTATGTATGGGTTAGGGTAGGCAGGTAAAAGTATGCATGTTTAATTGTTGACTGTGCGGGTGTTTGTATGTATGTGATGTGTGTGTGTGAGGGACTATAGAATGTCTGGTTGTGAGTTTGCTGTCTTTTACTGTTTGGTACAATCTTGGAGTTAGAATATGTAAATGGGGGGTGCAGGGGGCTTGGCCCCCTGCTTATTTGTAGTGTAGGTTTGTAGATGTGTGTTGTTATGTGTGTGTGTTTTTTTTGGTAGTGTGGGTAGTGTAGTGTATGTGTAGTGTGGTGTATGGTGTGTTTAGGGTCAGGATTTTAAGTTTTGTGGTTTTAAGTTTCGCGGTTTTGGACGTTCGGTGTTTTGTGGGTTCGACTTTATAGTCTTGGTATACTGAAATTCGACATTTCAGTATTTTGAGATTATAAAGTGAATATATATATATATATATATATATATATATATATATATATATGTATATGTATTGTGCAGAAAATTCAAACAAGACAGAATCATATTTTCATACTCCAAGCAGACTTCAAGGAATTCTTCCTCAGGTAGGTAGCAAATGCTGGAGGTGTGATGGGAAAGAAAGCGATAACTGGGAACATATGTTTTGGAAGTGTAAAGAGTTGGCAGATTTCAAAAATTCCCTAAAGACTACTCCGTCAGAAATATTGGGAGAGCAAATGGCTCTATCTTAGGAAATGATTCTTTTGAGTTGGGACACAGAATCTGAATCACCTAGACATAGTAAACCCTTAAGTTTAATTCTGTTGGCTCCCTAAAAAGCAATTTCTAGAAAATAGAAAGCAACGTCTAAACCAACTGTATTTGAAGTATTGAATATTGTAAAAGAGATACAACAACTGGAAGAAGAATGTTTAGAAAAGGGAAGGAGCAAATTATATAGAAATAAATGAAAATTGTGAGAACAATTCATGCAGAATAATTTTCAGCAGGAGGAATGAAGTTTAAGGGAAGGCAGTACATGAGCAATTTATGTAATGTTGGATTGATGATAGTTATAAAGAGAGAAAACATGTGATGTATAATGTATATAAACAGAAAAAACAATATGCTTTGTTTTCTTTTCTATTAATGTATGTTTGCCTATGTCTTAACTGATAATTTAATAAATGTGTTTAAAAAATAGGTTTCTAGTATTGCTAGATAGTCAGAAGGTATGGTTGGTTTTAAATCTCTTTCTTCTAAGAGGTGCTAAGTTATTTAGAATATTTAAGAATATTGTATTGAAAGTGAAGACTGCTTCATCCAGGAGAAGATTTTTAGATTTGAACAGTTGATGGATTCTAATGATAATGTGAAGGTATCTGGGTTGAAATTTGTGAGATTTTGGGTCCATTTGTAGTTGTGTTGTTTAACATAATTGGTATATAATCTATGAGTGTAAGTGGGAAGATGGTCACTAAGGAAGTCTGCATGGATTCTTGAGGTGGTGCATTTTTGAGGGTCAGAGACCATTATCCAATCTAGGATGGAACTCTTGCCATAAGTCGTATTATATCTAGTGGATGAGGTGAGTACCTGTATTAGGACATGCAGGTTAACACTAGTACTGGGAATGTTAGATGTAATGTTTCATCAGTTGATATTTAAGGCTCCCAATATATATTTTTTCATGAGGAATGGTATTGGATATCCAATGTAAAATATCTTCCAAAGTGTTTATAGTGTTTCTACGGGAAGATATAGAGAGCAATGATACAAAGCTTGCTTTTGCTGTTTAATTTGAGGTTTGAGATGAGTATTTTGTCATTGGGGAATATGAGAATACTGCTGTTGAAAGTATTTAGTTTGTATAAGGTGGAGTACAGAATGGATATATCCCCAGCTTTTTAGGGTTCTGTCTGTTCTTATGATGCTATACCCATGGGAAAGTATTTCACTGTCTTTTATGTTGGGCTTTAGACAGTTTTCAGCAATTGCCAGAATATCTGGAGTATATTGGGGCAAGAGGTTCTCCCATTCGATTCTGGGCTGGAGTGCGGGGAGTGCCTTCTGTGTGGAGTCTGCATGTCCTCCCCACGGTTGGGTGGGCGTTCGAAAGACATGCGTAAATGGGCATACCTTCGTTGAAGGTTGAACGTCGAGCTGGCACCTCGACGTTCGTGAAAATCTACTACCAATCATTAGCGGACCGGAGTTTCGCTGTGGCGACCCCTAACCAGGGGGGGGAAGGCAACAACATTGGGATATCCATGCATGAAGTTCTGTGGTTTTGTTACATATTCTATGGATGCTTAATGAAACTATGTTTAGTTTTTGTGTTTTGGATGAGGCAAGATCATGTTCCACTGTTGGGGTTGAAGGTGATTTGCTAGTTGTGTTATGGCTACTGATTGCACCTGGATTTGGGTGGATGTCTCCAAAGTGAGATATTTTATGCTAGCACAGGGAAGCCAGGGGTGTTCTATCTGAGGTAGTGTTTATTTTTGATTTAGGTTTGGATGGGTCTGATGGTATTCAAACATTCTATTTTTGTAGCAGAAGTGTAGCTAACTCAATCAGCTCCCTTTGTCAGTCTAATAAACTAGCACCCCACCCCTCAGCTCTTAACAAAATGTCCATTCCTTATACTGGCAAACCAACCAGGTAGCCAGATGTATGACACTCCCCCCTTCTGTACCCAGCCATTCAGGTCCCATTTCTGTGCTCTGCCAACAACCCTCCTCCTGCACATTTTCTTCAAAAAATAATAATTTCTTCTTTTAAACTGCAGCAAACTGTTACTACAGTTTATATCCTGCCTGCACGGAGAGCTATAGTGCACAGATTTTAGTTACAAAATATATTTTTTCTTTAACTGTAGCAAACTGCTTGCTACAAATGTAGTAAGCAGTTGCTAGAGTTTATACCTCACATAGGCTGCTACAGTGATCAGGTTTTAGTAAAAAAAAAAAAAAGAAAGAAAAGAAAAAAGATTTAGACAACACACAAAGCAGTCAGCACCCAGGTTTGACCACAAATGCAATATCTGCTTTTAAAAGCCAGTATTACATTAAAGAAAGGTCAGGATCAGTCAATCCCCCCCAACACTTTGCACCTGGGGCAGTTGCCTCTCTCACTCCACCCTACTTATGCTACGGATTTGTAATAGAGATTGCCAGAGTCTTTGAAGAGGTATGGTGCAATTTAAGTTTAGAAATGGCATCCTTGTTTAGTGGCATGGCTGTTGGTTGGGTGAGCAGATTGTAGGCGTGAATGCTGTATGGTAGTCTGTTATGTGACATAACAGAGTGAGAAATATAGTTAGAGTTATGTAGACCATCTTTGCAACAGAGATAAAGGATAAAGTAGGTATATAAAAAGAGTGAATACCAAGGGAGATTAGAACAAGAGATGAAAAGTAAGAGGTGCAGGGAGTTGATAAAACAGAAGGGAAAGAAAGGTATACAAGTTACAAGGATAAAAGAACAACAACAAGTCCTTTCTACTTAGCAGGGATGTCACAAGAGTAAAACTAAACAATAGAATAGATCCTTACATAGGCATCCAGGTGGATAATTCTTGTTTCTGAGTTTACAGAGTCCATGGGCCTGCAAAATGTTTACCGAGGGAAGAGGTCCACATGTATTGTGTTTTGTCAGTAGTGCAGCAATAAGATACCAAAGCTTGGGGGAGGGCTCCTCAGATTTTTAAAAACCTGAGAAAACACAGAAAAAATTATATAAGTAAATTGTATTAGCAAAAAAAAATGTATTGAATACAATTAATATAATGTAGGAGGGGGCAAAAGGATACCATAGATTACAGAAGTTAAAACGGGGATAATGACAATAATGATAGCAGTCTCACAATACCTTGATAAACAATAATGCTAGGAAGGAAGCAAGACCTTTCCATGGTTGCCTGAATAAAATACAAAGGCTAGAAGCTAAAGACTAGCTTGAAAACAGGACAGGACAACATAAGTTATTCCTACCAAATGTAAGCTTTTAAAGCATGCTACCAATTTCATCTAAAATGGCCAAATCCCACCTAGCTGTACTACTAACAGGGAGATGTATGAAAGACAAAAAAGGACAGCATAAACTGTTTTAACAATGGGATAACAAGCACAATAGATATGAGCTAACAAGCAGGAACATTGAGGAAGGAACACAGCCATCCTACAACCATGTCAGACACAGAGATTAGATACACCTACACTAAATGTACACAATCTGCATTCAAGAATATTCTTACGACATTTTTTGTGCTTTCTCTTCACTCAGAAAGATTACACTAAGTGCATATGCAGTCTACACTTTGTGGTAAACTTTATACATCCCCACCCCACCGATATTTACGGCTGCAAGAAAATCAGTAAGAAAACTAAAATTGGAAGGTGTGACTTATGCTTGTGTTGCCTGTTTACTCAGAATGGTCTACACTTAGTGTATGCGTTGTTGAATCCCACGTAATATTAAACATTTATTTGTGTGAACAGATCATCATATAAACATTAACATTGTGAAGCTAACAAGAGAGCCCAAGCCTAGTATGGAAGCTGTGAGGTCTCCCCTCAAGGCCAGTAATCAAGGAGTCTGAAAGCTCACCACTGACACTGGAGAGGGATGTTCACTTAGAATGCAAATGGATAAATTCATTATTTCCAGATGCAGAACTCTCTGCATCAAGTACAATTTCCCTTAGAGCACACAGGGAACACAGTCAGCCTGGGGTCTGGATTTCTCTACATCTGTCTCTCCCCAGGTCACCAGTAAGACTCCGCACTGATACAGCTGCAGAGTTAAGTCCTCAGCCGAGTGCCCAAGCCAAGTCCTCCACCACTCTCTCTGTGAAACCAGTGCTTCGTGTCCCTGCTCCAGGTAGCTGAGAAACACATACTTTGAGATTTGATTTGCACACACACACACACACACACACACACACACACACACACACACACACACACACACACACACACACACACAAATGCACACCAGAGAAAGGCCGGCACACGTTTGCTAGCTATGTCCCCTTCTCCCCAGACTATAAGGTAGTTATCACTGCCATCAGGCACTACAAAGCCAGCTACCTAAGACTCTTGCAAGGGTGCCCAAGTATACTGAGTGAAATTAATATTAATGTAAATGGTAATGTTGACCAAACAACAAAGCTTTCAGGAGTGGCCAGAGTTATCACCAAGTAAATATATGCAAACACTCTTAAGGCTGAAATATTTTCTAAAAAGGACCAGACGCAATGAAAAGTTTAAACATATTTAATAATAAATAATACGACAAGAAAATACTAAATATCTATTTACAGTAAACAGCAGAGTTTCAGCCACAGGAAATATTAAAAATAACAGTGATGGAAAGTTTCACTCAGATACGGAAAAACAGTATTTAGCTAATTTCACTATCTATTCCTGATTGACTACAAGAATTACTGTTCCCTAGTTAAGTTACTCACTACCGCAAGGCAAGCTGATGTGGGTGAGGGTGTTTCTAGTCAGGATTCCAGCAGTCTTCTCTAATATTAAAACATTATTTCTGTGCAAAATGATATCACATGCATCTGGTCATCTGACTTCTGATTCCTACACTATTACCAACACTAGAAGTGGCTAAGGTATAGCACCTATGTGCTACCATACTTATCTGGAACTTTTTTAAGATCTGTTTCACCATCTGGAAGTCATAAAACAATAAAACCATTCCACTCTTCCTACAGGAGCTACAAACTATTCTCTAGCACAGACATTGCATCTCTGGTCCCCTTCAAAACTGTGGGATAACATCTTTATGGCTTAACCCATAAAGTAATTTAATTTCAAAAATATTTTTTTTCAAAGTCAGGTGGATTAACCTCTTCTCTTCCAGTATATGCTGTTACAATGTATGCTTTTAAACAGTTACAATAATGCATGTACTTTTCTTTTCTGCCCAGCAGGAAACACTGTTGACACATTTTAACACAAGCAATTTTACAAATACATTTTTAAACACAAGCAACTGTGCAAATCAGCTTGATACACAAATGACATATAATTTTTTATTAAATTCCAGCTTGCTATGCTGGCATATGTTACACATCCACTGCCCTACTTCTTCCAGCATGGCTGACAGTACCTCCTACTGTCAAAGGAGCATTCATAATAAGAGAACAAAAGGTGTAACAGAAATAGTGAGATTAAAATATCATAACATTAAAGCAACCTAATTTAAAGCAATTAGCAGATGATATTTTCAGCACATATTTTTACCATTAGTTGGTTTCTAAGTACATTTGCTTTCCAGCACAGCATGTGTGACAATCCTAATAAGTAATGCCTAACAGAGAAGCAGTGCTAAAACACTTAACATGTTTTTGAAACAGCACATATGGTACAGTCTCATGCCAACAGAGTATGCATAGCAGAGCTAACACAAACACATAGTAAAGGAAGAGTGGTAGTTTCACATTCAAAAACAGCAGCTAGTATGTAATGCCTGAAAGTAGCAGTACTAAAACAAATGCTCCCCAAATGTCTATGTATTTAAGGTAGTTTCTCATTCCTACACAGCATTGCTAATACAAACATTAAGAGCATTTGGTATGGAGTACACTGTTTTGTAAAACAGACCCCAAACTGTTTGTGAACTGAGCTCAAGTAAGCTGTGAGAGGAACTGCTTCCAGAATATTTCATTTTGCCATCAGACGAACTGTTGTTAGGATTCATATTAAGAAGTACAATAACTAATAAAATACCTGGCAAAAACCATCTCAGCATCCCCATTCAAAATTGTGATTTGGAGCTGGTTACAGAAAGCCTTAGGTAAGATAAGAGACTGTCTGCATACAGTCACACAGTTTCAGGAACTAGAGAGCACCACCAGAGCAGTCTGACCCAGAAAGCACACAGGAACGGTCTGGGAAATGGCTCAGCTATGTTTGTATGGGTAACCCAGGAAAGGAAAGAAATATTTATCAATTGCTATTATAAATTAAAGAAGTATGGGCTATTGCCAATCTTCAAAATGTACTCTGTGTACGTGTGTGTGTGTGTGTGTGTGTGTGTGTGTGTGTGTGTGTGTGTGTGTGTGTGTGTGCGCGTGTGTGTGTGTGCGTGTGTGCATGCGTGTGTGTGTGTGTGTGTGTGTGTGTGTGTGTGTGTGTGTGTGTGTGTGTGTGTGTGTGTGTGTGTGTGTGTGTGTGTGTGTGTGTGAAAGCATATGTCCAATTGTGCAAGTATGGGACATATTTAAAGTTTATGGTGCCAGTGTGAATGATTTGTTTTATGGATGAAACATACTGTCCCCCCCAAAAATTGTGCACATTTGACAAAGCTGTTTCTGTGGAGTAGTCTCCCTAAATCTGATATGCAAGGAGATCAGTTCCTTGCACCTCTGAATACTCCTGAATGTATTGCAATTAACACTGAGGTCACTGAACCTCAGGAGAAAGATTTCCCCCTGCAGTCTCAAGTTTGATAAATCACACCACTCAAACACACAGGTGCATTAGCATACTTATCATTTGCACTGATGTCTTACTACCATTAAGAAACAGTGAAAATATGCAAAGTAAGGTTTAATGTAAAAACAAATGTTCAGTGATGTTTCTGTTTGCACAAGCATGGCAACTATCAAACAATATGTATGCTATAGACTGCAAACTTTATTTTCTTCAATCACAGAAATGAAAACAAAAGATAGTTTCCAAAAAGTGCTTAAGTTAAGCAAGTTAGTCTTCAGATAAGCCACACTTCTTGAAAACTGTGGGGTTTTTTTGCAGTTAACTAAAGTATTCAACAGCGTAGCTGTTTTCTGAGAATTCCTTCCCACTTCTTCCCCTAAATCCTTCTGTTGCAAAAAATATTTGTTGTACATTCCGTATACAGACAATAGAATGTAGCAAAAACATAATTGCTGCAACTGTATGTTGATGTAGCACATTAACTGTTGCACATCTTGGTCCATTTGAAGCACATCAATGTCAGATGTCTCTGTATCATTCATAGACCACAGTACAATCAATGACAGGTATTCCTTCGCTGAGATGTTGAAGCCATATTTAGAGACATGACATGACCTCCTAATCTGCCAGTTGTCGTCCCTCTCTTTGCTTTTTATGGATGTCTGTGAAACTTAGACATTATAAACAAAAGGTGGTATACACAGGCAGTAATAGGTGTTGCTGCAGAAACTATTATGTAAGACAGCTGGTATCAAGCAATACCAGCACCAGCTGGGTAAGTTTTGCAGTGACCCTTCATCACTTACACATTCAGGTGATAATTAAAAATATTGGTCATTTAGTATCTACAGTAGGTGTCAATGCCCATGAAAGGCACAAGTAATATACAGCCCCTGCAGGCATCTTGGCTTGGGCTGATATCTGTGAAAGTATAATTTGCATGTAATTTGAATGAGCAGTAGATATTGCTAAACTGTATTTAGGTACACATGCAGTATTCAGTTGAATTAGACAAGCAGAGGATATTAACAACTACAAGTCAACAAAAAAGAAAAACTAGGATCAACTGTTGTTTACAGTCTTTTTTTTTTTTTGTTTGCCTGTACTCTTTTCTGGCAGATTAGTTAATTTATTTTGATATAAAGCGCATAAAGGAACTGCAAAAGGGATGAATATAAATCTTTCTAGATTGCTAGGTAGAAAGCGTATACTTCCTATCTCTTTTCTATCCTTAATTCTGTCTCTTTCCCTCTCGTTTTCTAATCCTAGATTGAAGATGTTACATAGCTAACTCTTCTCACAAATAAAGAAGGATTACATAACTACTTTTATAGTTCTCTACCGCTTTAATGCTCTCATCTCATCTCTTTCTCCATATATTCCTCAGTACACTTCAAAATTAGAATAATACATTCACATACTTGTGTAAACCCACAATGATTTAATCTTGGATGTTTCTAGTTATGTTTCTGCAATAATTCAGATAATGATGTAGAAGTTAAGGAGTTTACATTAGGTCAATTCAAATCTATTTCCAATTATTTTGCAGCTCTGATTGCAGTATATTTGCAAAGGTCAGTTTTCTGTTTCCATGCCAACTTACCAAAGATTATAATAACTGATAATAACATTCAATGGAAAAACAAATAGATGTCTGCTTTGGAGACCGATGAACAGAGATGCATTATCTGTAGTGACAGCCATGAAAAATAGTACCATAAACCCTGTAAACACAGTTTGAATCATAGTCCTATTTTTGTATTGAAAAGTGAAAAGATATCTACAGAACTAATATTTTAGCAAGTATATTTAGTATGCAACAATTTATTATAGTTATTCTGTACTGACCAGGTTAGGCTACTGACCACTCTTTCTAAAAGACCCAAGGTGGCATTAATACTACTATGAGGTGAGATTTGGCAAGGGCATCAAATAACTTCTTCTCCTACTCTTTTTGATAGGTGCCATGCGATCTTCTTAGCCATCTGAGTTACCACCCAGCAGACAGAACATCTATTTAATCTCATCTCAAAGATAGCACACTCAGGAGTGCAGCACCCATCCACACACACACACACACACACACACACACACACACACACACACACACACACACACACACACACACACACACACACACACACTCTGATGCACTGCACTGTCAGTAATCCAGTCACCTGGAATTGGAATAGATCCCACAGCCTTCTGCTCTTCCAGCACCAAAGGTGGGTATGCTACTTGTTGAGCTATTGACACTGTAAATCGAGAATGTAAAAAAAAAAAAAACGAAGTTCAGGAGGCAAAGAAGGTAGGTAAGTAAACTGGCCAATTATTAGAGAAGACAAGTGATAAGCGGCAGCCTGCTTATAATGTAAACATAATTAGATACAAAAGGGCTGTGCTGGTGGTGCTGTGGTGGCGTTGTCGCCTAACAGAAAGACGTCCTGTTCAGTTCTCAGCTAGAGCGTCTTCCATGTGGAGACATGTGTGAATGGGCGTACCTTTGTTGAAGGTTGTGCGTCAGAGCTGGCAACTCGGCACGTAAAAATCTACTGCCAATCATTAGTGGACTGGAGTTCCGCTGTGGCGACCCCTAACCAGGAAAAGCCGAAAGACACAGCATAATTAGATACAAAAGGGTTGGAAGAATGATAGTCAAAGGAATGGTCAGTTAAAACATACAGAAGCACATGCAATGTAGCACAAAAAAAATCCTACAGAAGGCTCAGCTGGACTGTCACCAGAAGACATTTTCTACAATACATATTGCTAGCATCACTGGGAGTCCTAGGGATGAGAAAAACTAGTTTCCCTATGGAGGTTGGATCAGGCTTTTGGAAGCAGATAACTTATAAATTATATGTACCCATTATAAGAGACACCTGTTGACATTAGGTATAGTGAAACTTCTTAAATACTGGAAAGTTCATATTGTTTCCTCTTTCACATGATATTCTATTCCCAGTATTAGGATAGAGTTTTGTAAGATGGCATTTTCAGATTGGTAGAGTTCTGGTTTACACTGTATGTCGAGTAACAAAGGAATGCAGATCTGTTCCTGAAGATCAAAAAGCCAGGGTGGAGTGTGACACAGATAATTTGAGAGAAATGTTGCATTTTGTTTTAGATGTGCTCTGTTTTAGATCTAGTGGAGGTACAAATGCTCAATTATCTAATAGATAGCCAGTTACTGTCTTCAACCCAGCATAGCTATTGATATTGTTAACACTTGCAAAAAGGACAGAAACCTAATCTCCATCATCGTCCTAGACTTACCAAAAGCTTTGAAAATGGTATCCCACCAGAGACTCTCATCCAACTCTTCACTGCCATGTTTCCACAGCTACCTCTCAAACAAAGCACAAGCAGTGAAATGGAAAAAATATTTTTCTTTCTAGCAACTATCACTGCCTCACAGGGATCTAAGCTAAACTCCATACTTTTTAACACATATTCATCAATGACCTCTACATCACTACAAAAATGCTGCCCTTGTTCAGTACAGTGATAACTCAGTCCTAATCTGCTTTGTCAAAACTCTCTCTAAACTCCAGGACCTTATACAAAATTCCTTTCTATCGATTGAATCATGACTAAATAATTCACAACTACTTCTAATCACCCCCCTCTGAAAAAAAAATTACCTCAAAACACATCTACCAAACCAACACTGTTCACTATCATCTCTGTCAACAAAACCATAATAGAAAAAGCAAACCACACAAAATTACTGGATGTCATAATATATGATCAGTTGAAATTTCATCACCATGAATCATCAAAAACTATGTACATTATACAGAATAAAAAACTACCCTACTGACATAGCCAGAAGAGATATAGTCTCTACCTTCTTACTGCCATCTCTCCAGTATGCTGGCCCAATCTTCACTAACCTTCAAGTCTTATAACTGCACAAATTTGAACAACGTTATAATAAAATAGCCAAATTTGCAGTATAGTATAACAGTAGAACACACCACTGTCTAGCTCTCAGAGAATTAAAGTGGTTAGAATTACTATATCACCTAGCTCTTTCTTGGTTAACTACAATGCTCAAACTTCTCTACACACCAGAAAATTTCCAAGCCCTTAACAACTTGATGCAACACTACTCCCCCAATTTTTACTCACTAGAGAAAAATGGTTATAACCAAATCATCTAACACTACAGGTGACTTTCTATATTCAAATGGTGTAGCTAAAGAATGGCACCACATCTGATTAGTACTGAAATCAATTCAGAATGTGTTAAAACACAGCTCAATTCACTTACAACTTTCTGTAGATGTACTTGTTACTTTATTTATTTAAGAGTATCACAATGCCCGTGTGTCGCATTTTACATAAGATCACAATGCAGCAAAAGCATAATGCACAATCTATGAGGCATGGTCTTCAACTAGACGTGCAGTAAAATACCAAAATCTAAAAATTTAAAAGGCTGAAATCATAAATGAATCTCCTATAAGTCTGGTCATGCATGGATTTCCTGCCTAGGGACTTCATGTCAGATATGCATCAAGGACAGCAGCTACTCTGAAAGAACCAAAACAGCACAACTAATGCTTGATTTCCTCAGATGATTTCAAGTAGGCATTTGGAATGTACAACATCACATCCCTTGCTGACCTGAGCTGCCATGCATGACTACAGAGACAAAGAAACACTTTCACATACACATGACTTATTTTGTCCCATTGACCTATGACCTATTACATTATCATGACCTATTATATCCATAGGTGATGGGCAGAATCTTTACATCACTCCTAGCTACAGTCAGCAGCCTGTGTAAATCATATAACATAGTAGTAGTGATATCATACATTTTTGTGTGCCAGACAGTAACTTGGCTGCAGAATTTTGCACTCACTGTAGGCAGGCTAAGTACCATATATTAACCTAAGAACGGTGCACTGCAGGGGCCAAATCAGGAATGAAATGGTGCATGTATCACTATTGCTATGTCTGATGGTGCAATGTTGCATTTGAACTTGGCAATACACCAATAAAAGCAAGGGGGGCAAGACTAAGACCTGCAATACATTATTTTAAAGGGGTTAAAAACATGAAGAGTTGACACCACCCATATGAAACAAACCATCTAAATGCATGCATAATTTGTAAATTTTTTTGTTTTACATACATGATATGGCTACCATGAACTCTGCACTCCCTGGTCAGCCTAGTATCTCTGTTATATCCTTACAAGAAACCTACGGTTTCTGTATTTCACCTATTTTACCTTACATATATCCTTGCATTTCTACACATCATACTTAATCTTCAATGTCATGTTTATTAAAGTGCTTATGTCTAATTATTGTACAATAAAAATCAACAAACACAAATATAAATGAATGGAAACAAGGACAAAAATGTGTAGAAAGTTAAAGAAACAACCACAGTAGTGTGATCAAATATTAATTGCAGAAAATATGGAAACAATAAAACACTGACTTGAGGAATATGTAAAACATGATTATTCAAAGGCAACCTCAAATAAACATGGCTTGAGATAACATTTTGGACCCATTACGTCAGTAATTCTGGCAGCTGGCCAGGTGGTAAATTCCAGAAATGTTGGCTCATGGTGGGCAAAAGCCCAAATGCTCCAATACTCTAGCCATGTCCCTAAGACCGCCAGTGGACCATGGGAAACCGAACGGAGAAAACAGTATGACAAATATCTGAACAGCAAATCCTGGCAATAAGGAATACCCATCTCCTATAGGGCTGCAAACACAAAGATCAAATCTTTATAGATAATAGAGTGCCTGATAATAAGCCAGTGCAACACAGAACCACTGCAATAAG